>NC_086113.1:70685893-70865893 GCF_963921235.1 Mobula hypostoma | reverse complement strand
TTAGAGCTAGAAGTTGGGGGGTACAAGGTGGTAGGTGATGGGTGAAGCCGGAAGTGGGGGTGAGGGTTGAAGCAAAGAGCTGGGAAGTTGGTAGGGGAAAAAGATAAAGGAGAAGGGGGAATCTGGTAGGATAGGGTGGAAGACCATGGAAGAAAGGCAATAGAGATCAGCACCAGTAGGTGGTGATGGGCAGGTGAGAGAAGGAAACAGGAATGGGAATGGTGAAGGGGGGTAATTACCAGAGGTTCTGAGGGAAAAGAATCAGAGATGATGTTTCAGTTTGGTGACCTGATGTAGGATTGTGGATTGGAAGTGTAAACGATTTCCCCTTCCATTGATGCTGCCTGGCCTGATCTTTCTAGTCTTTCGGGTATTTTCTGATTTTATTTCAGACAAGCATCTGCAGGTTTTCAGAATTTGCATCGCAAACTTGTACCTATTGTTGAGTCATGAGGTTTAAGTGAACCCGGAATTTCATAGCATTTTGGTGTATATGACAGTAATGTAACTTCATGTTTAAAATTTTTACATCTTATACCTATACTTCTGATATTTGCTGCAATGTTTTATCTCCAATGCCTTAAAAAAAGTGAGTTTTGAGCCTCTCACATTTCTACCTTTGGAGTCCGCACACTTTTCGCTTCTCACAAATGCTTTCGTTTTGATGATAAAATGTGACTTTACTAATGTTTATGTATGAAGAAGTCACTTAATTAACATGACAATTGTTTTCTTTAATGACTTTGGATGTCATTTGCGTTGGTGCAAACATAGGCAATCAGGTTGAGAGAACTTAAACAGAACATCATTTACTGAAACTGATAATTCTGAAGAGAAGACTATATTACAGTTAATGTATCAGAATCATACCAGGTACCAAGGTCAGTCCTTGGGAGTATATTGCATCTGTATACTCTGCACTGTTTCTCTCTGAGCCCATATCATCTATTCCACTGAACTTTCAGACACATAACACACAAAATGCTGGAAGAGCTCAGCAGGCCAGGCAGCACTTACTTACTTGGGGGTTATCCATACAACAAGGGACCCTTTGCAAGGGACAAGCTAGACTCCTCCATGCTTACAATGGAACAGTAGATAACTGTCCTGTAACAGAGGGAAGGTAAACCTGGATAAAGAAAAAGAGGAAAATATTTCTTTACCGGGATAAATTAGTCCTGAAAAGAATGCAATTTATTTAAAGGAATATTCCAATTTGTTTCTCAAAAATTGAAGCTGGGCAGTGCCATGTTGATATTTATGTTGTCCATATATAAACTGGTGTTCATTAATTGTTTTGTCTACAAGATCCCACTGTGTCTTTCTATGTTCATGATTTATTCATTATTTATTCACTAGGAGTTGGACTTTCAAACAAATAGACTTTGGATAGATAAGATAAATAACTGCTCCTCCCCTCCATCACCCTCAACACGGGTGCCCCCCAGGGCTGTACACTCTGCCTGTGAAAACACAGCAGTAATTACACTGTCAAGTGTGCTGACGCCATGACGGTGGTGAGGCTCATCGCCAACAATGATAATATGGCCAAGAGAGGCGGGGTGGAAGAAGCTAAGGCCAGGCGAATAACCTCTTCCTCAATGTCCACAAGAGGAAGGAGATAGTTATGTGGAAAGCTAGAAGTGCAACATGGGTTCTCACAGGGAAATTAAGGGCACAGCTCATATTTTATAATTCTGCCAGTGGAGGGTCGCCAATCATTGCATGACCTGCTATCATTTTCCGTATAAGAGATATCTTTTCTTTGACAGTTGATCGGTAGTTAATTTGCAAATTAACAACATGGATATTGTTCATGGATGCCTTTTCTTTTTCACCAAAAATTCTGCAAGCTATATTTTCTTAAGACAATCTTTGAAAATACATTTTGTGATTCTCTTCAATGCTTTAAGAAAACAAATTTCAATTGTGATGTTTACACAGACATGGAAGAAACAAATACACATTGTATTTCAGAAATATGTCATTGGTGAAGAAGAGATGCATTTAAATGATTTGCCTTCCCCTTAGATGAGGTGGTGACTCTTTCAGTGCACGGATCCTACTATGAGAAAATTGTCACTCTCGGTGGTGTGTTTACGAATTTCAAAAGACTGAAGTCATTAGACTTGTCAAGAAATGCAATTTTCAGTCCAGAGGTAAGTGTACTGCTCTCCTTGGTATGTAATATCTTCCAACTTTGCATCTGAACGTGGGTTCTTCAGTCTTTATTATCTTATGGTAGATAATTTATGGAGTTCAGACAGAAACATGGGTGAGGTGGATGAGGTGCAGGAGGTGCAGTTTAATCTGGATTTTCAATGATTTCTGCTTAATAACATCATATTAATGTCCAAAACATGCAGAAAATAATGTAAGGAAGTTTTTTTCACTGAAATCTCTAAACCTTTGATGGGCTATATCATGTCGATAGCTAACCAGCAGACCCATAAGAGAACTGCACTTTAGCAGGTTGCAGGCCTGCGTGCATTGAGTCCAGGGATGATATGTACTGTGCTGAGAAGCCAGTTACTCTTTGTAGCATAGGGATCAGTTTGACATGAGCCACAACTGGTGTAGCCATTGTTCCAGTTTACCTAAATAAAAATTGTCAATCATCATGAAATGAGCAGGTGATAAATCTTTATTGATATTTATTCCTGTGTTTTGTTGTGTTCTATATTTTCCAATTTGTGTTTGGACAGAAACTCCTGCAATCCATCAGCATCATTTTTCCTTTAAGAAAGCGGGTTCAGGGTGTTATTTTGAGTTGAGGTTAAAAATGGAAGTGTAGCTTTAAAGATCTAGAATGGTGATGTGTATTAAAGCTAACCAGTGACTTTGCATAATAATACAACTCACAAGTCAATTTCACTTTGATGATTGGATCCAATGGGCCATGACTTGATGGGAAATGGAACCGAGCTGATGCTGAGTTGCTACAATTGTACCGAGGTGAGCATTCTAACAGGCTGCTTCGCTGTCCAGTGGGGTTGTCTACTGCTCAGTATTAAAGAAGCTTCAGAGAGTTATAATTAGCTCCCTCAAGGGTACTAGCCTCTCTGCTATCCAAGTCGTCTCAGAAAGACACTGTCCATTATTAATGACCTCCCATCAGCCAGGACGTGCCCTCTTCTCATTATTACCATCCGGAAGGAGGTACAGAAGCCTAAATGCACACACTCAGCGATTCAGGAACAGCTTCTTCCACCGCTGCCCGAGTTCTGAACGGATATTGAACACATGAACACTACCTCACTTTATTTATTTTACTTTGCACCATTTTTAATTTACCTATTAAAGATACATTATATACTGATTGTAATTGATTTTTTTTCTATAGTTATCTTGTCTTGCTTTCCACTGCTATTGCTAAGTTAACAAATCTCACGACATTTGCCACTGATATTAAACCTGATTCTGATTCACTATTTCTCAGTACATGTGTCTTTCTCATGAAAGTTACTGTACTTGAAGGCACATTTTTCCCTGGATTTTCACAAGCTGACATTGGTGGATGTAATGATCAGATACATACCATGGAATAAATCGCAATCAGTGAGACCATTCATTTCAGTGGAAATGAAAGGCTGGAAGAAGACCTTGCTGAGTGCACTTAAATACCCTAATATAATTCTAAGCATTCTCACTGTTTTATTTAATTTTCTTTCATAATTTGAAACCTTTTTGAGATATTTTAATCCCTCAATGAATCTTCATAGTATTTTGAAATCTTTGCGATATCAGAAATATTCATGTTTTCAAAATCCTGAAACATATGAAAATTGAATAAGTTGATTCAGTTTGTGTGCCTGATAGACAACTGTTGTACACATTTTGCTTTCTCAGGCAGAACCTATTGTAACAGTTCTTACAATTAAAGCTGATTGAATCTCCAGTTTCAGTCTATTGATGTTGACAGATTTGTAACATAATTTGTTATCGCAGTTGGTTTTAATTTGTTTCTTGGGGAAAATTTAGAAAGTGCAGTATTAAATTCCAAATTGTCAGTTGTTTCATGAATAACTGTAAGTCTTTCGTTGTGTAGGGTTTGAAGTATTTACAGGAACTGGAAAAATTAAGCCTGTATTTTAATAACGTTCAGACGTTGAAAGAAATTTCCAGCTTTCGCCATCTGATCCATTTAACTGAGCTAGATTTACGGCTAAATCCAGCTACAACGACTGAGGAGAATTATAGACAGTGTGTAATTCGCTTCTTACCAAGTTTGATGAAATTAGGTAAGCGTGGGTTACTTAACATCAAATTGTCTGATGAAAGATTTGACCTTGTAACATATTGTGCATGTTCTTCAGTAATTATTGTGCTGGCATTGTTTGGAGTGAAAGCAGCAGACCTGAGTTCAATTACACTAAAATTCCAATAATCTGACGCGTGAAGAGTCCTGATGATTTGACATCTGTCTCACTGGGTAACGTTTGCCAGAAATTTTTTATTACTGGAAGGAGAAATCAATACTTATGGCATCATGTTGGAGGCTGCCCAGACAGAATATAAAATGTTAGTCCGCCACCCTGAGGGTGGCCTCATCTTCACACAAGAGGAAGTCATGGAGCAACATGTTGGAATGGAATATGAATCAGAATTAAAATGCTTTACCACTTTCCATGACAAAGCAGTCCCCCAGTTTCCCATGGGACTCACCAATATAGAGGAGGCCGCATTGGGAGAACCAGACTCTACAGACAACTCCAGCATATTCACTGGTTAAATATGGCCTCACCTGGAAGGACCGTTTGGAGGAGAAGGCAGTACATGTACAGAGAGGTGTTACACTTCGGAGATCAGGGGGAGAGATGAATGAACAAGGAAATCACAGACTTCGTGATCCTTGTGAAAAATCGGAGTGGGAAATTGGCAAAATACCTTTAGTGCTAGCATGCTTTTGGAGAGGCATTAGTTGTGGAGGGTGACGTGTTGGATACGGAGGATCATTGGCTGGTAGGTGGGGACAAGAGGAACTCTGTCACAGTTGAGGTAGAGAGGGGAAGAAGTGTCCTTTAAAGAGAATTGTGTGGAAAAATAAAAAAAATCCGGTGAACAAGAGTTCAGTGCGCAAGAACATCTTGTAAATTAGAGAGGTCAGAGCAGAATTGCCCAATAAGTTCAAACTGACAGAAATTCAACAGAAACTCAAGCAACAACACATTACAACAATGTTATGCAGAAGAGCATCTCTGAATGCTCAATAAATTGGACATTGAAGTGGATGTGGTACAGCAGCAAAAGGCCATGGACAGACATTCAGTGGCAACTGAGTGTAAATCATACAGATAGTGAAGAAAATGACTGTGATTTATTTTACATGTCCTGTTTCACAGAATCACACACAAATCAATGGTATTGCAGGAGATTGTCAATTTGTTCCATTGCTGCGGTAGGATGAGGGTATTGCGGGACAGTTCAAGCAGCTAATGGTTGTAGGAAAGTAGCTGTTCCTGAACCTTGGGATGTGGGATTTCTGTACTTCCAGTGGCAAGAAGAGAGCATGATCTGCATGGTGGTCACACTTGGAAAAAGATGCCCAGAAATTCAGTTAGTCTGGCACCAGCAAAATCTGAGTGTGATGGACAATTGGAGTTTGACTAGAAGTGCTTTCTTTTTGACTTTGTTGATATGGAACAATGGAGTAACTATGACTGTGACCTCGGGAAGAATCTATAGGTAGAGTCTGTAGCTAATGAGATTCCATGTGTACAGAATATACAGTACTTACCAATGTGCCAGGTCTTCATCCATGTATTTATGCAGCCATAATTGTTTGTATCCTTTTGGATATGCAAAACGATTAAAACAACTGATGCATAGTCTGCACAATGTTTGTTTCTTAAGATTTATTTTCTAAATCTCCCTCCAAATGACACTTAAATGTATCGTCTGTTTTTATGTGGATATGCAATGGATAAAGTTGCATTTGAGAATAGGGTGGGAATGGGTAGGAAGATGTTGTTTAAAGTTATAGAAATCTGTTCAATATATTGTTCAATCAGCTTAAGCAACTTCAGCTCTGCATTGTCTTTTTCAAACCAGGGAATCACCCTTAAAATTGTTTCTTTATATTCCGTAAAAAGCATACCTGTGTAAAACTATCTTGAGTCATTTTACTCTCATGTTTTATACGGTATCTGCCTGATATCCTGAATGAGGAGTGGGAGAAACTTCACTAAACTTTCTACAATATATTTAAATTATTCTTCCACAGTTTAGCTGGTAAATTATATGTCGATAAGTGATCTCGTTCATTCTTGAAGGGGAAAATTAAATAACTGCCCAATATCCTGCTGAATTAACTGAAGCAGCTCTTGCACATTGCGAAATCAAACACAGCTGATAATTTGCTGATATACTACTAATTTTTAGTCATGTAGGTCTAGATGTTGCATCACTGATAATTTCTCAGAATATTTTATTTGATGGACTAATTAGAAGTCAGTCCTTTAAAGGGCTGATGTGTATGTTGCGTTTTTATGAATTGCAATATCTCAATAATGGTTTGTCATCAACAGATCTCAGGCATGTCTGTGCAACTGAGAGAAATCCTGACAAATTAGACTTCATTTCACAAGAACAATGTGAGACATCAAAGGTAGGTGAAAGGGAGGAGAGGTCAGAAAATAGTTCTATTCTTATAGTATACATTTATCAAAGAACGTAGCTGCATGAATAAGGTATTTTTATTGATGTTCTCTGTTTTTATTTAATATTTTAATCTTTATGAATCAGAGAAGGTGTATTTCAATCCACTGATAGTTGTTTGATAATGAGATTGGTGAAGGATTAATTGCAGAGAAGTATGAAGCAAACAATCCTCTACCAATGGTATCTAAACTGAGTTGTTGCAGAATGTTCTGTTTTTTATTTCATCCCTTGTAATTTGCTTTTGTATGAATGTTTATTACATTTGATATTATAATGAAGCCAATTTAATTTCCTGTCTCGCTATTAATTTCAGTCATAAGATGAAGAGGTCATCAGTTATGACACAGATGAGCAGAATTACGTGAATCAAGCACAGATGTGTAAGTGGGATGGAGCATCTAATAATCAAAATGGTAAGTGAAGTGATTCACATTTGACCATCAAACCTGACTGCCTCAGATCTTGCTGTATAATGAATTTCCTTTTTGTGAATTACTTGGCCAAATTTGTTGAGAAATAAGGGCAGTTCCCATCTGGAGGTTACCGAGACAGAATATAAGGTGTTAGTCCACGACCCTGAGGGTGGTCTCCTACAGGCACAGGGGGAAGCCATGGAGCAACACGTTGGAGTGGGATATGAATCAGAATTAAAATGCTTTGCCACTGTGAAATACCACTATCAGCAGATGGAGCTAGGTGCATGACAACGCTGTCCCCAGTTTCCGACGAGTCTCACCAATATAGAGGAGGCTGCATCAGGAGTACCAGACACAATAGACGACTCCAACGTGTTCACTGGTTAAATATTGTCTCATCTGGAAGGACTGTTTGGGACCCTGAATGGAGGAGAAGGGAGGTGTTACATTTCGGAGATCAGTGGGGAGGGATGAATGAAGAAGGAAATCACGGAGTACATGATCCTCGTGAACAATCGGGGGTGGGAAGTTGGTAAAATACTTTCCGTGCTAGCATGCTTTTGGAGAGGCGTTAGTTGTGGAGTGTGAAGTGTTGGATACGGAGGATCATTGTGTGGTAAGTGAGGAGAAGTGAAACTTCATCACTGTTAAGGTGGAGAGGGGGAGAGATTTTGAGAGTTCACAGAGAATTCTGTGGAAAACCAAAAAATATCCAGTGAGCAAGAGTTCAGTGCGCAAAAACGTCTTGTAAATGAGAGAGGTTCAAGGAAAATTTCCCAACCCGTTCAAGCTGACAGAAATGCAACAGAAACTCAAGAAACAACACGTTACAATAGGGGATGCAGAAGAGCAACTCTGAATGCACAATGTGTTGAACCTTGAAATGGATGTGGTACAGCAGCAAAAGGCCATGAACAGACATTCAGTGGCGACAGAGTGTAATTTATACCCACAGTGAAGAAAGTTACTGTGATTTTTTTTACACGTCCTGTTTCACACAATCAGACACACATCAATGGTAGTGCTGCGGTAGGATGAGGGTATTGCGGGACAGTTCAAACAGCTAATGGTTGTAGGAAAGTAGCTGTTCCTGAACCTTGGGATGTGACATGTCAGGTTTCTGTTTTTAAAGCGGCAAGAAGAGAGCATGATCTGCATGGTGGTTAGACTTGAGAAAAGATGCCCAGAAATTCAGTTAGTCTGACACTACCAAAAGCTGAGTGTGGTAGACAATTGGAGTTTTACTGCAAGTGCTTTTTTTGAGTTTGTTAATATGGAATAATAGAGTAACTATGACAGTGACCTCTGGAAGAATCTATAGGTAGAGTCTGTAGCTACTGAGATTCCATCTGTAGAGAGTATACAGTATTTACCAATGTGCCAGGTCTTCATCCATTATGCAGCTCTTGCAAATTGCCAAATCATACACAGCTGATAATTTGCTGCTGTACTGATTGTTAGTCAAGTAGGTCTATATGTTGCATGGCTGGTAATTCCTCAGAATATTTTATTTGATGGACTAATTAGCTGTCAGTCCTTTCAAATTCTGATGTGTATGTTGCATTATTATTAATTGCAATATCTCAATAATGGTTTGTCATCAACAGATCTCAGGCATGTCTGTGCAACTGAGAGAAATCCTGCCAAATTTGACTTAATTTCACAAGAACAATATGAGACGTCAGAAGTAGATAAAAGACAGGAGAGGTCAGGAAATAGTTCTATTCTTATAGTATACATTTATCAAAGAATGTAGCTGGGTGAATAAGGTATTTTTATTAATGTTCTCTGTTTTCATTTAATATTTTAATCTTTATGAATCAGAGAAGGTGTATTTCAATCCACTGATAGTTGTTTGATAATGAGATTGGTGAAGGATTAATTGCAGAGAAGTGTGAAGCAAACAATCCTCTGCCAACGGTATCTAAACTGAGTTGTTGCAGAATGTTCTGTTTTTTATTTCATCCCTTGTATTTTGGTTTTGTATGAATGTTTATTACATTTGATATTATTATGAAGCCTATTTAGCTTCCTGTCTCACTATTAATTTCAGTCAGCAGATGAAGAAGGTCTTCAGTTATGACACAGATGAGCAGAATTACGTGAATCGAGCACAGATGTGCAAGTGGGATGGAGCATCTAATAATCAAAATGGTAAGTGATGTGATTCACATTTGACCATCAAATCTGACTGCCTCAGATCTTGCTGTATAATGAATTCCCTTTTTGTGAATTACTTGGGCGAATTTGTTGAGAAACGTGGGCAGTTCGTGGAACAGGAAGTTGCTCGAAATGCTGGACAATCAATTGGAATATCTATGCCAGTGTTAAACAAGCAAGGGGTATCAAATTGAAGTTTTATGGCTGCCAAGAAGAATGGAAACACAGGTTGAATTGTACATTTTATTTATAATTTGATTTGAGGAAATTCATTTATTTATTTAAATATTTAAATATGTTAATTTTGATAGGGACATCATTTTCTTTAGTGTTTTAATTGTTCATGCGATATGCAACATTTTTTGAATATTTTTGAATTGTCAGTCTCATTTGTAAGGAAAGAGATGGAATTAGTGATGACGAATGCAAGAACAGTATTTTGAACAGAATAATAAACATGGAATATTGAGAAGAAAATCATCTTTGACTAGAGTATATTGCAGCAGAATAGACTAGGGAGAACGAGAAGGTTCAGTGTATTGGAATTTTCAGAAGAGTTTCATTAAGAAAAGTAGTTTTTAACTATATTGTTTTAATCACTTTAACCATAAATAAATGAACTTGCCCTTGAAGGAATGAGGTATATGATTCTGTGGACTGCTGCCAGGGATGGTGATTTTGCTGTATTGTGAGGGGATCCAGGAGTGCCCCTATTAACAGCTTGAAGAGAGACAGAGAGAGTCATTTGTCATCGATGGTTTGTTTTGAAAAGAGAGAGAGATGAAGATTGACGGTTGGACTGTCACGTCAGGGCACAGGAGGTAACTTTGTATTTTTACTTTGGAGATAACACTGAGCCGCTCGAAGGTTGCTATGGTGACCGACAGCACGTTATTGATGTTACTTTCTTTTTTTTTAAATTTTATTTTTATTTGGATAAGGAGTTCACAATTATCATGTACTTTTTTCACACATATAACCTTTTCCATTTTTTATATGTATAAAACTACAATTATTTATACATTCTTAAGTACACATTGAGATGATATAAAAGCAAAATAAACATTTAAATAGATAATTATGTACTGTGGTAAATCTAACCTATTAGGCTAAGTAATGAAATTAGTTGTTAAGAAAAATGGTAATAATAGTTTCCATACAACCCTTCTGGACCATTTCCACTGGTCCAAAATGTTGCATACAAGCCTATATACCAACCATTGTAGGTGTTTATCTCTGAATGGCAGGTGATGCTCAGCCTGGTGAGATAAGCCTGCCATAGTTGGATGCATCAGCAAGGGAGATGAGGCTGAGTACAGGGCTACGGTAAGAAACTTTGTCACATGGTGTGAGCAGAATTATCTGCAGCTTAATGTGAAAAAGTCTAAGGAGCTGGTGGTGAGGAGCTGAGGAGAGCTAAGGTACCGGTGACCCCTGTTTCCGTCCAGGGGTCAGTGGGAACATGGTGGAGGATTACAAATACCTGGAGATACAAATTGACAATAAACTGGACTGGTCAAAGAACACTGAGGCTGTCTTCAAGAAGGGTCAGAGCCGTCTCTATTTCCTGAGGAGACTGAGGTCCTTTAACATCTGCCGGATGATGCTGAGGATGTTCTACGAGTCCGTGGTGGCCAGTGTGATCATGTTTGCTGTTGTGTGCTGGGGCAGCAGGCTGCGGGTGGCAGACACCAACAGAATCAACAAACTCATCCGTAAGGCCAGTGATGTTGTGGGGATGGAACTGGACTCTCTGACGGTGGTGTCTGAAAAGAGGATGCTGTCTAAGTTGCATGCCATCTTGGACAATGTTTCCTATCCAGTACATAATGTACTGGTTGGGCACAGGAGTACATTCAGCCAGAGACTCATTCCACCGAGATGCAGCACAGAGCGTCACAGGAAGTCATTCCTGCCTGTGGCCATCAAACTTTACAACTCCTCCCTTGGAGGGTCAGACACCCTGAGTCAATAGGCTGGTCCTGGAGTTACTTCATAATTTACTGGCATAATTTACATATTACTATTTAACTATTTATGGTTTTATTACTATTTACTATTTATAGTGCATCTGTAACGAAAACCAATTTCCCCCGGGATCAATAAAGTATGACTATGACTATGACTATAAATAGGAGGTCAGATGATACAGACCTCAGACACATGATCAGGACACTGAAGGAGCATTGTTGTGCCCGCAGAGAAAGTGGGTTTTGGAGGATCAATCAGGCGGATTGATCCAATTGCTCTGCCAGTGAAAATTCAAAGGCAGGACCGGTGGGGAATTGTCCATGTGTTCGACCCTGGCCTGGGTAGACAGCTCCACCACACCGAAGTACAGTCCCCTTTGTTGTTAAAGTCACAGTCAGTATCTTGTGAAAGATTTTGGAGGATGACGAGAAGATTGACGGCAACAGCTCACCTGAAGACTCAACTCACTCTCTCTCTCTCTCTCTCTCTCTCTCTCCATCACTACTCAACTAAATACCACGAACTGAACTGAACTGAATTTTATTCAACATTGTAAGACTGTATCTTTTTACCCCTAGACTTAAAGAAGCTTGTTTTTTCAAATGCATATATTTCCACACTTACTGATATACTTACTTATATATATAATCATTGCTAACCTGTTTGATTTATCTACATTTACATTACTGTATCATGTAGTTACTAATAAATATTATTAGTTTATAACAATACTGGATTCCAAAGTGTTTTCCATCTCTGCTGGTTCTTTATTCCCGTCATGGGGTATGTGACAAAATTGGGGGCTGCGTCCGCGATATGAGCAAATTGGTCGGGAGGCTGGTTTGAATTGATTGGGGAAATTTCCGTGTGATTTGGTTGTGTGGAATATCAGCAGAAATGGAGTTTGAAGTTAATAAGTTTATGTTGGAACCAACCCCTGAGGCGTTGGATGATGCTAAGAAGGATTTGCTGTTTGGAATTGCTCAAAAGTTAAAACTGAAGGTGAATACTACAATGAGGAAAATTCAGATACAGATGTTAGTAGCCCAGCATTACGTAGCTAAGGGAACGTTTGAGGTGGGGGCGATAGAGCTATTTGCTGAAGGAAAGGTACATGTGAGGCTGAAGCTGAGTTGAAACTGAAATTGGAATTACTACAGCTCAAGGCTGAGGCCGCAGAAAAACAGAGGGTCCATGAGGCTAGAGAGGCAGATAGACGGAGAGCGTTTGAAAGGGAGAGATAGCAACAGAACGCTCAGATGGCAAACCGTGAGGAGGGGTTTAGTGTCAGTCGAGAAATTAGGTTAGTGCCTCCATTTGATGAAGCAGAAATTGAGAGGTATTTCCTACATTTTGAGAAAGTGGCCTGTAATCGGGAGTGGCCGTGGGAGCAGTGGGCGGTGTTACTACAGAGTGTGGTTAAGGGGGAGGCTCAGCAAACACATGCAGCCCTGTCTCTTGAAGATGCAAAGGATTATGATAAAGTGAAGGATGCTGCGTTTAAGGCTTATGAGTTAGTCCTGGAGGCGTACAGACAAAGGTTTCAAGGTTTGACTAAGTCCTGGAACCAAACGTATGTGAAGTTTGCCCATGAGAAACGTGTGTACTTTGATCGGTGGTGCGCTTCAAAAGAGGCGGATGAGGATATTGGCAACTTGAAGGAGTTGATATTGATTGAAGAGTTTAAAAACTGCGGCTTGGCTGAGATAAGGACGCACTGAGATGGGAAAGGGGCAGCAACACTGTCAGAATCTGCTAAAGTAGCAGACGAATATGCCCTAACTCATTAAGTTAAGTTTTTTCCCACTAAGATTAACCCACAAGGGAGTAGAGATAATCCACTGGCTAAACCAGAGAGTAAACCGGGGATTAGTGATAAAAGTAAGGAGGAAGGGAAACAGTCGGGGAGAAATTTCCCAGTTTCAAGTGTTACTCTTGTGGAAAACCTGGCCATGTGGCGTCAAATTGTTTTGCTACAAAGAGGGGAAAAGGAAAAGAGAAAGAGAAACCCCCAACTGGCTGCGTTCAGACAGCTAAAACATCGCTGAAGAAGGAGAGGTCGAACCAAGTTCGGGAGGGACTCGAGAGATTTATTTCAGAAGGGTTTGTGTCTGTGCAGGAGGGGTCAAACCCAGTCCCAGTAAGAATCTGGAGAGATACTGGAGCTTTCCAGTCACTGATATTAAAGAATGTTTTGGAATTTGGTGCTGAGACAGATACTGGGGAAGTAAACATCATTAAGGGCATTAGAAGGGGAACAGAGGCCGTGCCTTTACATGAGATAATCTTGAAATGCGACTTGGTATCGAAACCAGTCATAATAAGGGTCCGATCTGAACTACCGATAGACCATGTTGATGTTTTACTCGGTAATGACCTTGCAGGTGGAGACGTTAATCCAGCAGTTCAGCTCACAAGCAAGCCTGCTGCTGCTGAGGACCAGCCCATAGATGCTGATGTGTATTCTGCATGTGTAGTGACACGAAGCATGTCCAAAAAGGCTGCTGATGCTAATGTTGATTTATCTGAGACTTTCCTACCGTCCCTATACCAACAGGACTTAGCGGGTATTAGTCCTTACTCTTAATAATTTCTCCTTTGGCTCCTCCCACTTCCTCCAAACTAAAGGTGTAGCTATGGGCACCCGTATGGGTCCTAGCTATGCCTGCCTTTTTGTTGGGTTTGTGGAACAATCTATGTTCCGTGCCTATTCTGGTATCTGTCCCCCACTTTTCCTTCGCTACATCGACGACTGCATTGGCGCTGCTTCCTGCACGCATGCTGAGCTCGTTGACTTCATTAACTTTGCCTCCAACTTTCACCCTGCCCTCAAGTTTACCTGGTCCATTTCCGACACCTCCCTCCCCTTTCTAGATCTTTCTGTCTCTGTCTCTGGAGACAGCTTATCTACTGATGTCTACTATAAGCCTACTGACTCTCACAGCTATCTGGACTATTCCTCTTCTCACCCTGTCTCTTGCAAAAATGCCATCCCCTTCTCGCAATTCCTCCGTCTCCGCCGCATCTGCTCTCAGGATGAGGCTTTTCATTCCAGGATGAGGGAGATGTCCTTTTTTAAAGAAAGGGGCTTCCCTTCCTCCACCATCAACTCTGCTCTCAAATGCATCTCCCCCATTTCACGCACATCTGCTCTCACTCCATCCTCCTGTCACCCCACTAGGAATAGGGTTCCCCTGGTCCTCACCTACCACCCCACCAGCCTCTGGGTCCAACATATAATTCTCCGTAACTTCCGCCACCTCCAACGGGATCCCACCACTAAGCACATTTTTCCCTCCCCCCGCCCCGCTTTCCGCAGGGATCGCTCCCTACCTGACTCCCTTGTCCATTTGTCCCCCCCATCCCTCCCCACTGATCTCCCTCCTGACACTTATCCTTGTAAGCGGAACAAGTGCTACACATGCCCTTACACTTCCTCCTTACCACCATTCAGGGCCCCAGACAGTCCTTCCAGGTGAGGCGACACTTCACCTGTGAGTCTGGGGTGATATACTGCGTCCGGTGCTCCCGATGTGGCCTTTTATATATTGGTGAGACCCGACGCAGACTGGGAGACCGCTTTGCTGAATACCTACACTCTGTCCACCAGAGAAAGCAGGATCTCCCAGTGGCCACACATTTTAATTCCACATCCCATTCCCATTCTGATATGTCTATCCACGGCCTCCTCTACTGTAAAGATGAAGCCACACTCAGGTTAGAGGAACAATACCTTCTATTCCGTCTGGGTAACCTCCAACCTGATGGCATGAATATTGACTTCTCAAACTTCCGCTAATGCCCCACCTCCCCCTCGTACCCCATCTGTTACTTATTTTTATACACACATTCTTTCTCTCACTCTCCTTTTTCTCCGTCTGTCCCTCTGAATATACCACTTGCCCATCCTCTGGGCTTTCCCCCCCTCCCCCTTTTCTTCTCCCCAGACCTCCCGTCCCATGACCCTCTCCCTTCTCCAGCCTGTATCCCTTTTGCCTTAGTCCTGACGAAGGGTCTTGGCCCGAAACATTGACTGTACCTCTTCCTAGAGATGCTGCCTGGCCTGCTGCGTTCACCAGCAACTTTGATGTGTGTTGCTCACATAAGATGGTGGCATGTTTGGAAATCAGCGGCCTCGCGTGGCCAAACAAGCAAAACTGATTTGATTTGATCAAAGGCCCCACCCACCATGGACTTTTTCTCTTCTACTTCCTCCAATAGCACAGAAGGTACAGAAACTGGAAAGGATCTCGTCACCAGGCTCAAGGACAGCTTCTATCCCATGTTGAGTGCCCCCCCAGTACTATATGATGGGCTCCCGACCTCACAATCTACTTCATTTTGGCCTTGTACCTTACTGTCACCCTGCACTGCACTGTCTCTGTAACTGTAATACTTTATTCTGTATTCCATCATTGTTTAATTCCTTCTTTTATTTCAATCTACTGATGTGATGAAATTATCTGTCTGGATGGCTGGCAAAACAATTTTTTCTGGGTATCTCAGTGACAATAGTAAAGCTATAATCTTCTGTGGACCAGCTGGATGCAGAGATGCAAGCGATCCCAGCTTGCTGGGGAGTCTGGAATCAGGGGTTAGAATCTCAGAAGAAACAATCGGGCATTTAGGACCAGATGACAAGAGAATTCTTCACATGAAGGAGGATGAATTGTTGGAATTGTCTATCTGAGAGAACCCTGGTGCCTCACTCCTTGGTTCATTCAAAATTGATCGATTTCTAGATATCGAGGAAACCAGAAGAAATGGGAATAAAGCAGGAAATGGTTTACTAGGTAAAAGAGGATGCTTGAAGTGCCAAATGACTGATTCCAGCTCCTATTTCTTAAAATTTCCATTCACAACTTTGACAGTCAAAGGTTTTCTAAGATGTTTCTTAGGCAGACTTCTGTCTGGCAGCCCTTGTGACCAGATTCTGTTGGCATGGTGCCTTGCGGGTCCTTGCTGAATATCGTGTGGACTCTCAACAAGCAAGTTTATCCATATTGATGACAGATTGTACCTTAACAAAACTGCAGGCAACAGATCATATTTGTTAGATTCTGAGCTATTCAGTGTAAATTGAACATAGCACTCAAATTATAATGTAATTATTGTAATCTATAGGTTACAAAGATTACATAAATCTTGGTACATATTGGCACCAATGACATGGGTTGACAAGGTGAGGAGGTCCTGAAGAGAGATTTTGGGGATTGAGGTAGAATGCTAAAGAGAGGACCTCCAGGGCAGTAATCTCTGGATCGCAGCCTATCTCATATACCAGTGAGCAGAAGAATATGATGACTCAGCAGGTAAATGCAGGGCTGAGGAATTGCTGCTGGGTGCAAGGCTTCAGATTTTTGGATCATTGGGAACACTTCTGCGAAGTTTCGACGTGCACAATAGGCACAGGTTACGCCTGAACCCAAGGGGGACCAATGTCCTGCAGGCAGGTTTGCTGGAATTGTTCTGGAGGGTTTAAACTAATTTGGCACGTGGATGGTAACTGGGATAACAGTGCTGAGAAAGAGGTAGTTGGTTTACAAACAGAGGCAGTGTGTAGTGAGACTCCTTGCTAGACGGAGCTAATGACAGGGCAAAATTGCTGTCAACAGGATGAGATGCAATGTAAAAGGTAGCCAAAATTGAAAAGGGTGATGAATACAGGACTGAAGGTGTTATATTTGAATGCATGCAGTATGCGGAATGAGGTAGATGAACTTGTAGCATTGTTACAGATTGGCATGTGTGACATTCTGGACATCACTGAGCTCTGACTGAAAGAAGATTATACCTGGAGTTTAACATCCAAGGATACACATTGTATCGAAAGGATTGACAGGAAGGCAGAGGCTGTGGTATGGCTCTGTTGGTAAAACTGAAATCAAATCATCAGAAAGAGGTGACAACAGGTCAAAAGGTGTTTAATTGTCGGGGGTAGAGCGAAGGAAGTGCAAGGGTAAAAAGACCCTGATAGGAGTTATACACAGACCACCAACTAGTAGTCAGGATATGGTCTACAAATTAAAATGAGAGATAGAAAATGCATGCCAATAGGCCAAATCACAATACATAGTCCTGAGAGATTTCCTTATGGAGGTAGATTGGGAAAATCAGGCTGGTGCGGGATCCCAAGAGGAGGAAATTTCTAGAATGTCTCAGAGTTGGCTTTTCAGAGCAGCTCAGGTTTAAGCCCAGTAGAGATCACCTGATCTGGATCGGGTGTTGTGCAATGAACCAGAATTGATGAGAGAGCTGAAGATAAAGGAACCCTGAGGGAAAGTGATGATAAGGTGATCAAATTCGCCATGAAATGTGAGAAGGAGAAGCAAAAATCAAATATATCAGTATTACAGTGGAGAAAAGGGAATTACAGAGGCATGAGAAAGGAGTTGGTCAAAATTGATGCGAAATAACACTGGCAGGGATGGTAGTAGAGCAATGGCTGTAATTTCTGGAGCAGTTCGGAAAGCACGGGATATATACATCCCAGAGAGGAAGAAGTATTATAAGGGCAACATGATACAACCATGGCTAACAAGAGAAGTCAAAGCCAACATAAAAGCCAAAGACAGGGCATATCATATATCAAAAATTATTGGGAAGTTAGGGGATTGAGAAGCTTTTAAAAACTAACAGAAGCGAACTAAAAAGTCATTAAGAAGTTAAAGCTGAAATACGAAAGTAAGCTTGCCAGTGATATGGAAGAGGATACCAGAAGAGAGGGGAGTGGATATTGAACGGCAGGAAAACAATTCGGGAGAGGTAGCAATGAAGAGCAAGGAAATGGCAGACAAATTAAATAAGTATTTTGCTTCATTCCTCACTGTGGAAGACACTTGTAGTATGGCGGAAGTTCAAGATTGCAGCAGTCAGAAGTGTGTGATGTTGCCATTACTAGGGCGAAGGTGTTGGGAAACTGGAAGGCCTGAAGGTAGATATTGTACGACACCTGGACCTGATGGTCTACACCCCAGTCTTTTGAAAGAGGTGGCTGAAGAGTCTGTGGAGGCATGAGTAACGATCTTGCAATGATCACTCGATGATGGAAGGTTCCGGAAGACTGGAAAACAGGGGAGAGAGGAAGAAGAAAGGAAATTATGGGGCAGTTCGTCTGACCTCAGTGCTTGGCATTACCTGTTTGAGTTGATTGTTAAGTTGATTGTTAAGTGCTTTCGGGGTACTTGGAGGCACATGATCAAGTCAGCCATATTCAGCATGATTCCCTCAAGGGCAAATCTCACCTGACAAATCTGTCGGAATTCTTTGAAGAAATAACAAGCAGAATAGACAAATGAGAATGGTAATGTTGTGTACTTGGATTTTCAGAAGGCCTTTGACAATGTGCCACACATGAGGCTGTTTAACAAGTTCAGAGCCCATGGTATTAAAGGAAAGATACCTGATGTAAGTAAAGCAGTGGCTGATAGGCAAGAGGCAAATCGCTACTGACCAGTTGAAGCACAGCGAGACGGACAAACTAAAACCAAAGCAAAGTGAGGAACAATGAGTAAATAACGAGGCCCAGCACGCACATAGACTGTCGAGTTCAAAAAAAGGCAGCAAACGAAAGAATACACAGGCTCAAAATCGATGAGTACTGACCATAAATAAAAACAGAAATGGCTACATTGGAAAGCTAGACAGGGTTGATTACAAAACAGATAACTGGATTTTGTATACCAAGCTACAGTAATTCAATAGTAGTTTAAAGCAAATGGAATGGCCAATGAGAAAAGTGTCAATTTTATGAAGTGCATTGGGTTTAATTGCAGACAGTTTGTTTCAAAGTTTAACTGCTCCAACCAAACGATTCAAAATTACTTTTGCTGTTATTGTGAAAGTAAGGCAGGAACATTTAGAACCAAAACCATTACTGATTGCAGAATGCTTTCCGTTTCGAAGTGACACTAGCATGGATAAAACAGTGGCTGATTGGGAGGAGGCAAGGTGGGAATAAAGGGAGACTTTTCTGGTGGGCTGCTAGCGACTCCTGGTGTTCCACGGGGGTCTGTGTTGCCATCGCTTTAGTCAGCAGTCTGGTCCTCTTTACATTCTGTTGGGAAGTATGTTTGCAATTATTCCATTGAAACATTGAGAGTAGCATTTTCAGATGAAATTTAGATGAAAAACAAGAAACTAAATCTGGATTCTCACAGGTTTTGTTATGGCAGAGGAAATGTCAATATCCAGCAAATAATCTCACCACTGGTATATGTTTAAGAAAGGGTAACTGAAAGCTGCAATGTTTATGAACATAAAGTGAATATTCTATTGTAAATGTGGAATGATAAAATTACCTGTTCATGTCAAAACACTGATCATTTCCCATTTTTCATTTTCTTAATCTGTCCAGGTGTGAAAGCAGATACCACATACAGGTGCTGTAGGAGTCTCACTGAGGATGACAGTAGCAGCATTCACCGATCAAGAATGCTTTCTGCCAGCCAAGTGCCACATTATGGAACATCATCTGCTCACTGCCTCGTTGATCGACAACAATTGTTACACCCAGCAGCTCTCTAACATCTCTTCGTACAACTTGTTCAAAGAGAAGCTTTACTGACAGAAAGGTAACAAACACTGTTCATTTAACTAAGTTAATATTTTACAATGTTCAGTTGTCTCTCGAATTGGGAGACTGATGTGGTATTGTTTATATGGGAAATATTTTACAAATATTGGTTGATCGTATTCTTAATCATCCCCACCCCCCTTAAACGAACCTACATGAGGTACTACATTTCTCACCATGAATTTACAACAATTTGGAGGTTTTGCCTCTGGAAGATAACCTGCTTACGTCATAGAACCAACACCCCAGGTAAAACTGATTCTAGTGATTCACGTTTTCAGCCAAACTTCAAAGGTGACCTGAAGCAAAAGATTGATTGGCTGATTGTCATTGGCACATTTTGACATTATGACAATTTCCTTTAACTCTCTTTTGTGAAAACAGGAAATATTGGAAGTTCACAAAACAGCCATAAAAGCGTACATGTTATCATTTTGTTTTTAGTTCTTCAGAACCCATAACTAAGCTTGGTCAGTTTTCAGCCATGAATTTTATCTATCAGTTTGTTACCTTATATTGATATTGAATGTAGTGTGCTGTTCGGGTAAAATTTATATTTTGTGAGCATGTAAGCAGAGGTAAAATTATATTTGGGGTTAGAACGAGGGAAAGGGGTGTTTTAGTTTCTTAAAGTGAGGAGTTATTCTGATTGCTGTGTACAGCAGGTTCATTAATATTTTGAATGAACCATAGATGCAATGTTTTAACAGCAAATAACTAAGATATCCTTCTGCCAGTAAATTAAGGAGTTTTTGATCTCGAAATGAGAATAGGTTAGGTGGATAGAAATTTTCATTACCGATTAAAATAACTGATTATTGAAGTTAAACATATCAACACTATATGCCAACTGATCTCAAAGGTAAATATGCTGTAAGCTTTTTACTTTTCCTACTGCTTTGATTTTCTTCTGTTTGCTCAATGTGATTTTTTTCCCCTCTCTTTTTCCCTGCAGAGTGCTTTTTTGTCTTTTTATTGGGTTATTTGAATTTCTTCCTTTGCGACTGCTTATAAATTTCAAGGTGTATAATTTACACATTCTTTCATAATGACTGTGCTTTGAATCTCAGAAAACTTATCCTCACATCGAGCTTAGTATCTTCTCATTTGTGAGGTTGGGTAACATGATGAAATGAGGCACTGGGGTTCAATTAAAGAGATTTAATCAAGCTTTTATTTTTAATGGACTTTTATCATCCTTTCATACCGCATATTCCAGATCACAAAATACACTCGGTGGCCACTTTATCAGGTGACCTGTACAGCTGCTGGCTAAAGTAAATATCTTATCAGCCAGTCACATGGCTGCAGCTCTCCGCATGAAATCATGCAGACACGGTCGAGAGGTTCAGTTGTTCAGCTAAACATCAGAATGGGCAAGAAACGTAATTTAGGTGACCTTGGAGTGATTGCTGTTGCCAGACAGAATGGTTTAAATATCTCAGAACTGCTGATCTCCTGAGATTTTCATGCGCAATATTCTCCCGAGTGTACAGTGAAAGGGGTGATCAGCATAAAACTGCTTTCATCCCGTCCCTTTGATCAAGCTTTTGCCACCTATTGTGAGCGGCAATACTGTGTTTGAAAATGAGAGAGGTCAGAGGGGTAGGGCCTGACTGCTTCAGGCGGACAGGAAGGTGACAGGAACTCAGATAACCACACATTAGAGCAGTGACATGCAGAAGAGCACTTTGAATGCACAAGATGTTACACTTTGAAGTGGACGGGCTACAACAGCACAAGACAACAACCATACACTCAGTAGCCATTTCTTTGGTACAGGACATACCTAATAAAGTAGCCACTGTGTGTATACTTGCATGCAAGAATAACTTGGATTCTTATCACATTTTTAACAGTCAAAGGTGTTTTAAAGGAATATAATGCTGACATGAGTGAAAAGAAAGGTGGAGGACAGCCTGAGTAAGGAGACACAATTAGAGGAGTTTAATATTGAAACACAGGAGGAGGAAACGGCCATTCAGTCTGACAGTGTTGTTCACCATTTAACGATATTTTAGCTGACCTGTGAACTAACTCTACTGTATATACGTGCTCTTGACCAGCAGTAGCCCTTATTAACTCTGGTTAACTAAAATGTCTTAAACATTGACCCGAAAAAATCTTCTACGTGGAAGATGGTTCCAGATTTCAATGATCTTTCTCACTGAGAAATATTTCCTTATCTTGGTCTGAAAGCACAAATTCTAATTTTCAGTCCCTGCCCTGAGTGGAAATAGTTTCTTAATAAACCCTGCAGATTAGATTGTCTTAATATCTTGAAAACTTCAATCAAATCACAAGACCATCAGATATAGGGGCAGAATTAGGCCATTTGGCCCATCGAGTCTGCACCACCATTTCATAATACCTGATTCAATTCTCTCTCAGCACCAATCTCATGTCCTCTCTCCATATCCTTTTATGCCCTGACTAATCAAGAATCTGCCAGTATCTGCTTTAAAAACACCCAATGACTTGGCAAAGAATTCCACTGATTAACCACTCTACGGAAAAGAAATTCCTCCTCTTCTCCATTCGAAATGGACATCCTTCTGAGGCTGTGTCCTCTCTCTGCTCTTTAGCTCTCCCACCATAGGAAACATCCTCTCCACATCCACTCTATCAAGCTCCTTCAACATTTGACAGATTTCAATGATATTTCCCCTCATTTCTTCTGAATTCCAATGAGTACAGGCCCAGAGCCCTCAAACACTCCTCATTTGATAACCATTTCAATCCCAGAATCATTGTTGTGAAGCTCCTTTAAACCCTCGCCAATGTCAGCACAGCTGAACACAGTTCACCGTACTCCAAGTGAAACATCACCAGTGTCTTGTAAACCCTCAACATTACATCCTTGCCTTTATATTCTAGTACTCTCGAAGAGAATGCTGACACACCACATTTGCCTTCCTCACCACCAACTCAACCTGAAAGTGAACCTTTAGGAAATCCTATGAAGGGACTCTCAAGTCCCTGTGCACCAAAGACTTTTTAATTTTATGTCCATTTTTAATTTTATCTTCCCAGCGCCTTATGTCAGACTAGCTGCTCTATAATTTACTTTCTTCTTTTTCTCTCCCTTCTTGAAGAGTGGAATGACGTTTGCAATTTTCCATTCCTCCAGAACCATGTCAGAATACATTGCTTTTTGAAAGATCATCAGTAACACCTCCACAGTCTCTCCAACCACCTATTTCAGAACCCTGGGATGCAGATCCTTTCTCCAGGTGGCTTGTCTTCCTTCAGACCTTCCAGTTTGTCAAGCACCTTCTCCTTAGAAATGGCAACTTCACATACTTCCGCCGCTTGAAAATTTCTAAGTTCTGTCAGACTACAGTGAAGCCTGATTCAAAATGCTTAATCAGATCATCTGCCATTTCCTTGTGTCCCACTACCACCTCTCCAGCATCACTTTCCAGTGGTCTGAATTCTTCAGTCGCCTGTTTTACACTTAAAATATCTGAAGGAACTTTGTTTGGTCCTCTTTAATGTTATTGGCTAGCTTACTTTTATGTGCCATCCTTTCTTTTTTTATCACTTTTTTTAGTCGCTTTCTGCTGGTCTTTAAAAGCCTTTGCAGTTTTTTTGCTCTACCCATGATTCTACACCTTTCAATCCTTTGTCACTTCTTTCTCATGGTTTGATTTAATTTTTTCTCAATACAGCACCCCTCCTCCATGCCTTCGGCCTGCAGGCCTGCCCTTTCAATGCAATGTTATCCTTGGACAATTAAGTTCCCAGCTAGAATCTTCTTTCAGCCACAAATCAGCGATGCCCACAATGTCATACATGCCAATCTGTTGCAAGTTCATCTACCTTATTCAGAATAATGTGTGCCATCACCTTCAGTCCTGTACTGATCATCCGTTTTGATTTTGGCCTCCTTTTACCTTGCGATTCACTCCATTACTGTACCTGTAATTTTGGCCCATCCTCGAGCTCTCCTTGCTAGCAGTCTCACCGCTCTGTTTGTAAACTAACTGCCCGATCCTCAGCCCTATGACTGGTTCCCATCCTCTTCCCACCTGAGCAGCTCCAGCAAAGCTGCCCATAAGGATATTGCTCCCTCAATCCTTCCCATTGATCCAGTCCGAGACGTCCTGGACCTTGGCACCTGGGAGGCAACATACCATCCAGATTTCTCTATCCAGTCTACAGAATCTCATTTCTATTCCTCTGACTATGGAGCCTCCTATCACTGCTGCAGTCCGCTTCACCTCCTCCGATCCACAGTGCCAGAGACCAGGTTGCTGCAGTTCCACTCCTGCAGCTCGTCCCTCCCAACGTTATCCAAAGTGCTATACTTACTTTTGAGGGGACAGTCACAGCTCTACTCCACACTGGCTGCCCATTTCCTTTCCTCCTTACAGTAACCCAGTTATCTGCCTCCTACAACCTCGGGGTGGACTATCTCCCTGTACCTCCCATTAATCACTTCCTCAGTCTCCTGATGAGGCGAGTTTCTTCAACCAGAACTGCACTCAAAACACCAAATGTAGCTTGACCGAGGTTTTATACAGCTGCCGCAGGGCTTCCCAACTTAATACTCAACAGACTTCATTCAGCCAGTGGGCCGACAGCACTCCACGTCAGTGTGCCTATGCCCCTAACCCTACTGTCCCTTTCACTGTCACTAGCTGGGTGCCCCTTTTCCCTCCGGACTTTGTTCACACCCCAAGAGACAATAATAGAGGAATAGGCTATTATCCAAGGGTACCAATAGATTCTAAGTTGCATTCCTATCCCTCTGCCCAAATCCCGACCTGGGATGTTCCAGTTTCATGGATGTATCTCAGTGAGTTCCCTTTCCTCCCTGTATCAGGTAGCTGTGTCACTACAACAGCTGCCCTTCAGCTTCTCTCAAATTTTGTTTCATGGTTTCTATCAATTGTGTTTTCTATTCAGTCTAATTAATTTGTTAATATGACAAAGCCTTGCCTAAAACATTGCACGAGGCTAACGTTTCCCTCATTTTAAAGAAAGGGAAAGAGGAAACAGACCCGGTCAGCTCTAGGCCCATTGCACTCCAGAACCTCGATAGAAAGGTAATCACTAAAATGATGGCTAACTGGCTAAATAAGCATTTGTCATCTATCATTCATCCTGATCAGACAGGATTCATCCCGGGCAGGTTCTCTTTTTCCAGTGTCAGACGCCTCCTTAATACTATGTACGCTGATCATGGGAAAGCTAATGGGGAGAAATCTTATCCCTTGATGCACATAAGGCTTTTGACCAGATTGAGTGGCCTTAAATGTTTGAGTCACTGTACAGATTTGGGTTTGGCGAGTCATTTATATCCTGGGTAGAACTGATATACACCAGCCCAATGTGTTCTATAATAATTATTGGCAACAATTCAGCTGTGTTTCCCCTACACCCCTACACCCCTACACCCCTACACCCCTACACCCCTACACCCCTACACCCCTACACCCCTACACAGTTCAGCAGGGGTGCCCTCTCTTGCCGGCCTCTTTGACATCGCAGTAGAGCCCCCTTGCCCTAAAAATAAGAAGTCACCCAAATATTGTGGGTTTGAAAGTGGGAGGTATTGAAACACAACGACGATGTGATACTGTACTTACAAAACTCAGAAAAGTCAGTCCCCCTTCTTCTAGATTTAATCACTTCTTTTGGCAGACTATCGGGCTACTCAATCAATTAGACAAGGAGTGACTTCGTGCCCCTGTCCGACGTCTACATTCCGGGTTTTTTGGAAAGTGTCCCGTTTAAAGTAGTTAAAGATCACTTTACTTCTCTTAGCTTGGCAATACCCAAAGATCCGAAATTAATATTTAAATTAAACTTCGTGGAGTTTATTTCAAAACTTAAACAGAACATAGAAAGTTGGAAAACCCTACCTCTGTCCGTGATTGGTCATATAAATTCAATTAAAATAGTTTCCTTTCCTAGGTTTCTCTATCTTTGTCAAAGTCTTCCCATTTTTCTTACATCAGCCTTCCTTAAAGAGTTGGACTGCATAATTTTGTCTTACATCTGGAATTACAAGAACCACAGGATTTTGAAAATTCATTTACAAAAGCCCAAGTCTGAAGGAGGGCTGGGATTACTTGTATTCAGACACTATTACTGGCCTGTCAATGTTAGGGCTCTGATGTTCT
The DNA here is from genome assembly GCF_963921235.1 of Mobula hypostoma. NCBI lineage: Eukaryota > Metazoa > Chordata > Chondrichthyes > Myliobatiformes > Myliobatidae > Mobula > Mobula hypostoma. The sequence goes on along the minus strand of NC_086113.1, from coordinate 70,839,980 downwards.
GGCAACAGGGGGCTCCGGATAACTTAGCCCCTGGGGCCCCCTTGTGGCTATATATGGAGTCAACTCCTCTTTCCCAGCCAGCTAGAAAAGCCTGGGACTTTAAAAAGTCTAAGTTTCATTTTGAAAAACTCCATTGGAATTCTAAATCAGATTAGAAGTGTTCTGAATCTACCAGAGACCTCTGTACAAACACCAATCTGTTTCAATCACTCCTTTCTACCCTCATGGTCAGACAAAACCTACCATGCTTGGAGGGAGAAGGGTTTTGTTTCTATCGAAGACCTGTACATAGAGGGACGGTTTGCAACATTGGGTCTGCTGAAAGAGAAATTTGAGCTGCCTCATTTGCACTTTTTTCATTATTTACAAATTAGACACTACGTCCAATTCAAGATTTGTTATTTTGGAATCCTTCCAGGGAAGCATATATTTTTTGATATTTTAAAGAACCCTCCTGACTCCAGGCATCTCGTTTCTAAGTTTGTGCGTTTGTTTGATGGTTGTACTATAGCCTTTACTGTGAAGATCAGGGAGGCCTGGAAGAGGAATTGGGCATTGAACCATATGAAGCTGCCTGGGACTAGAGTTTGTCGATGATACAGGCTTGCTCTGTTAACAGCAGACACCAACTGATCCAGTTTAAAGTTGTCCACTGTCTCCACTATTCTAAACTCAGGTTGCACAGGAGTTACCCTTCTGTCTTGCCAATGTGTGACAGATACCCAGGGACGGAGGGCACATTGTCACACACCTTTTGGTTTTGTCCTTCACTGACTGGATTTTGGTCCAAAATATTTGACTAGTACTCAAAGGCCTATAAAAGATCCTTCCCCTTGGAAGCCAGTCTCGCCATCTTTGGCTGTTCGCAATCCACTTTATGCTTCCCTACAGCCATACGACAGTCTCTGATGCTGGGGATGACTGTCGCCAAAAAACTCATCTTGATGGAATGGAAATCACCCTCTCCCCCTTCCTTTCGGAGATGGATGGCTGACATGATCTCAGTCATACAGATAGAGAGACTCAGGTTTTTGAGAACCAATTCAATTTTAAAATTTTTGGCTGTCTGGGATCCATTTCTTGCCTATCTGGACAAGGTCGGGGGCAGATAAACAATTCCCCCCCCCCAGCTAATCTCTCACAGCCCTCGTTAGAGACTTAATGTTTAGCATTTTTGAGCACTGTATAGCAGCCATCCCTCGAATGTTATGTCCCTTTTTTATCTTTTTCCTTTGCTTATTTTATTTTTACACATGTCTGAGCTTATATGAAAATAAAGTATTAAAAATACAACATAGATCTTAACTTATAAATATTAATTAGTCATTTCACTTGCATCTACCTCTACATTTAGAAATTAAATAAACACATTCGAGCAGACTAAATTTTGAATGATTGTTGTCTGGGGCTATGTGAATCAAACCAACATACAGTGTAACTGGAACTATTTGTGTGTATTTAAAAATGGGGACATTACTAATTTTAATACATTTGTCAGATGTTCTTTCTTAATTTTTGATACTGGAACAGTATCTTTATAATAAAATCATTTTTTCTTTCAGGAAACTGAACATTTGAGAAGTGAACAACATCAGATTCATTCCCGTGAAGGTAAAGCCTTCTAGATTTATATTTAAAAATGCATGTACGTAGTATTGGTACAGCTTGAATTCTAATCGGCAGCTGGAGGGTTAACTCCGCAGGAACACCCAGGAGCAATGTTCCTTTCTCCATTCAATTGAGGTATGAAGCACACCAGAGGCAAAAATTTTCAATAAAGAAATGGTCACTGGGATCTGCCGGTCCGTTACAGGTCAAATGCTTAGGCCTGGAGTGTGCCACTGACAATGTGTAAACTGGGAGCTAAATTACTAAAACTGCTGTCCATTTCTGCATCTACAAATAGTACCTAACATCTCCCAAAAAATTCTCTGGTATTTGCAGATATGCATATGTCGTTGTTGTTCCTTTTCATGCCTTGTGGCGCATTGGGTGACATTGTTTGCTGTTTCCTTAGCATTTGTCTTCTTTTCATGAGGCTAAATTGCTAGCTCGACACTCAACCCAACAGGGATGGAAATCATGCAGGGGGACGGCCTGATTGAAATCCAGCAGCAGTCGCCTCGAAGTCCAGTGCTGATGTCACATCACCAACAGTCGCAGATATGCTTATAACTACCAGCAGAGTATCCTCACTGGCAAAGCCTTGCACCAGCCTTACACACTATTCAACCTTGAGATTCATCTCTTAACAGGCAGCCATGAAAGTAAAGACACCCCAAAAAATGTTTAAGACTGTCAAACACCGACTGTAGAGAGATAAAAGAAAATCATGCAAACAGTAAATGTGAGCAAATAGCGTTCTGAACCGAAGTCCACACTGAGAGCCTACCCATCGAGCCTTAGTTCAACAGAGAGCAGAACAACGAGCTGAACCGGCCCGTCCCTTGTCTCTGGTCCTGCACCCTGAGCTTTTCAATCTGGCCCAGATACCAAATCATTGTCCAAACATCAGGTTCTGTTGCTTCGATGTGCTCCAGAACCTGGATCCAGGATCCGATATCCGGCGCCTTGATGAGGCCAGTAGCGGACCTTTCCGATTTGGCGCAGAGCTTAATTTGATGGAACTTCAGTCCTTCCTTGCCCTCGGTGATCGGCCCACTGCATCACTTCGCTTCAGTTCTGTTCCGCTGAAAAGTCTCCAAGTCCAAAGGGAAGCTTTTATCTTTTGTATCTTTGACACATTAAACTCATTCAAGGAAAAACATGGAATCCAAAAATACGGGTGTAACTTCGAGTTCACTTTGAGTGAGGTGCGCGTATATCATAGAGCGTGATGAGGTCTGCCTATTTTTTCAAATAAATTAATTATTTAAATGACGGATAATGGTTAATTAAACTATGACTATACAAGGTCACTCAAACATTATTGAAATATTAAATACACAACAGAAATTACATGTTATTATTTATGATGGTCATTTACCAGAAAAAGTGATTAAGTTTCAGAGTTAAACACATTATTCCTTTGCAATTTTGATTACATTTTTAAAGACAAGTAACGATATTAAAGATAAATATCCAATGAAACTATTTAATCATTCTCAGGAGTTAGACATTCAACAAAGTATGTTTACTTTCCACACAGCTATTTTGTAACATATTTGCCTTTCAGATGATTACAGAAATTATCAACCACCAGTCCAATCCTCTTTCTGTTCTGTGGGGAAGAATGTTTGTAATCGATCCAGGGAAGGATTGAGAGTAACATTTTCAGATGAAATTCCGATTTAAAACAATAAGGTCAGCAGTAGAAATACCCCTGAAGATGACAGTGCCAGCTGTCACAAATCCAGAATGCCTTCCACCAAGAAACATCATCTTGTGATCAACAAAATAAAGCATCAGCTGGCTTTACTGAACACATCAGTACAGAAATTACAGGCAACAAGGGTTCAGAAAGACAATCAAAGTTAACCAGAGCCAACATGGAATATATTGACAAGAGATTAGAAGCGACAAAAACAAGCAGTTTAAATTCTTTGCAGCCAAGTTATAATGGAAAGGTAACAGACACAGTTCATTTAACAAAGTTAATTTTTCCAAAGTGCAGTTGTCTGCAGCCTATACTGTACTAGACAATAAGGTTGTCTTCAGCATGAGGAGACTAATGTATATGAGAAATACTGTAAGAAGTTATTTGATTGTATTCATGTTCATACCCTCCCCCTTAATTCAGACTATGTGAGGCACTACATTTCTCACCATGGCTTTACAATAACTTTGAGGTTTTGAAACCAGGAGATAACCTGTGTACATCACATAACCAAAGCCCCAGGTCAGACTGATTCTAGTGATTTATGTTTTCAACAAAACTTCAAAGGTGATTTTGGGCAAAAACTTGATTGGCTGATATTCATCGGTACCTTATGATGTCATGAAAAGTTCCTTAAAAACTCCCTTTCGTGAAAGCAAGATATGTTGAGGTTCAGGTGACATCACCAGAGCAAATATGATGGATTCAGAGGAACTGGGAGAATGGGAGACAGGGTAGGTGAAGAATTATTAAAATAGCTGTGGGAGTCAGGAGCTTTGACACTGATGTTAGTAGCTGGTTTCTCTCCTGAAATTGTGAGATAAAGATTCAGAAAAGGAAGGAAGATTTAAATGCTGATCTTGTGAAGTTGAACCTGTGGTGCTAAGTGGCAATAAGAGGAAAGTTTGTGGCAAGTACAGAGAACTAAAGATGGGAGGCTTTTCAAAGAATAAAAAAAAGTGTTGGGGGTTTCTTAAAGGAAACAAAGAGGGTAGGAAGAGTTCATAAAATGTCATTGATAGGTGAGATCCTCAAGCACTTTAATTTGTGTGTGAAAGGCAGAGGGCTTGTTAGAGTGATGTCTGGTGTTAGCACATGTGGTAAATAACTTCAAATGACTTCAGCAATCAGCCTTTATTACACAGTACTGATCCCATTCCACTTTAACACGCGATTCACGGCTTTCTGTGCACCTGTAGTTTCTGTTGCTTCTGTTCTCTCAATTGTCACATGCAACTTTCAGTGAAGGCGACTCTGACAAATTGCACTGTTTCTCCCTGGGGTGAAGGGTTTATGAATGGTTGCGATCATGGTCGAGTGCTGTCCTGGGTCTCCAGGGTTCTTGACCTGACATTCCCTGACTTCAACATCTACCAGTTCAGCTCTTCGTCGTGTTCATGATACCTAGCGATTCCATAACCACTGACCTGAACAGGTCCAAGTGTGAGTGCCGATTTTAAAATTACTCACCCACTTCAGCCGCTGAGATTGCTGGCCCACACGATGGGTCGCAAGAAGGAATCCCTCTCCTGACACCAAATGTTGCATGAATGTCGTCACAGAGGGAAGTACTGGTCGGTATGAAGCAGTCCCTTTATTTGATAAACTATCACAAATAAGCTGACAGATTTTGGAGTCACGAGAGGGAGGGAGAGGAGAGCGAAGGAGAGAGACCCTTTCGGAGCAAGAGATCTGCTTGACCCAGCAATACACAACATTTTATGTGCCAAACATCAAAGAAATTTCAGGACAATTCTAACAATGCTTCCTTTGAACTACATTTAACAGTTTCAAATACCTGGATCTTCCCACCAACACACCTCCCTGTTCACACCTGTATTACACACACCCAAATGTACATCAGTCACAAATTTACATGTCCATTCTTCCAATTACTTGGTTCATGGACCTCTGGGTGAAGCTTTAGTGGATTACTGTACACAGGCCTGATTCCCCACAACCAAGGAAGGATGTGATTGTACTGGAGAAGGTGCAAAGAAGATTCATTGGGATATTGTCAGACAGAATAGGCTAGGTTTGCTTTCTTAAGACTGGCAATGGGTGGGCTGAAGGACTAGGTAGCTGGTATGGGTACACAAAATTAAAAGACTATAGCTCGTATGAAGAACTTCTAATCTTTGGAGAGGTGTGAGGGCATTGATTTAAGAACAGGGATAAAAGATTTGAGGAAGAACTTTTCTTTTACCTGAAATCTGGAACACACCACCTGAGAGGAAGATAGAGGCAAGTACAATCATAGCATATAAGAGATATTTCGATAGGCACTTGAGATATCATGGCGCTGAATGGTACGGGCTGGATGCTAGGAAATGGGTTTAGTAAAGGTAGGAAGGTAATGACTAGCATAGACATGAGTTCAGGCTCATTTCCATGTTGTGTGACCCTGTGACAGTATATTGTCAAACACGCTGCCTGTTGCTTAAAAGTAAATAGTTGATGTAGAAATTTTCATTCTCAATCATTTTGGAGATTTTTAAAATTCAACTGAAAATGTATTTCATTTCCTTTTCTGAATCCATTCTGTACTTGATTTTGCAATGACTTCACTGTTCTGACTTACTCTTCCTGAGATGTTTATTTAACAAATTTTTTCAGAGTGATTGGTTCAGGAGTTAAACAATGTTTGATTTGTTGACATAAATCCCAAGAGTCTATATTGTGCTGGATTTGCCCCCTTTTAAAGTATCTTCCTGTGCATGAGCTCATGGGAACTAAGTGAATATTAGACATTGTAACTAAAGATGGACTCCTCTTCACAGTGGTCATATAAATTAAGATTTGCCATGTTTCAGAACTGATATTATTTGAATGCATCTGGCAAACTAAGTATACTTCAGCTATTTTGTTATAACCACTCGCAGTGGTATTATTTGATTTGAATGGGTAATTTCCATCAGTTGACAGGCTTATCAGCTGTGGGTATTCCTCACATTTGCAAAGAAGTGTCCAAATGATGTAACATAAATTAGAAATGGTGATTTTTAAATGAACTCGGAATCTCTTGTACATGTAAACACATTGTAACTATATTTCTCCTTTTACCAACAGACAACTCTGCATAAATTGCCTGAAGTAGATCAAAGTGGTGATTATAATCCTCGAATTCCATTGGGGCTCAGATCTGGCAGCTCTGCAAACGTTTCCCCACACTTGCAGAATTTACTTGATCTGGTGGACCGACACTGGAGTGGTTCAAATTCACTCCACACAAACCAGAGGTTCCTTAGTAAGTTGTCTTCCTTTATGAACAGCTAGGTAATCCCCCAGGGTTGAGGTCAAGAGATAAAATTCACAAGTTATCAACTCTTGGTAATATTGATTAGACTTTAAATGAAGCATGATTTTGAGGCAACAAATTTTTATTGAACATTTGAATAAAACTAACTTGTAAAGTTCATTCAGAAAACTAAAACTAAGTAAGCAGATGATGAGGAGAAACCAGAGACCAAAGTTTGTTCACAGTTGTTTTCTGAATAACTTACAAAAGGAGAAAAAAAGAAGATGCTTGGTTTAGATTTAGAGTTACAATTGCCTTGTCTCATCGATACAACAAAATAACATTCGTAATGCTACTCCATATCTTATTTATAAGCAAATTTTAAAAAACACTGGATGTATCGAATGACAACTGAAGTGCTATCCTAGAACTTCCAAATCGCTGCAAATTTATTTTGGACCAGTGATTCATTTTTTCTTTGTTGCCATATACTCTCCTATAGACTCTGCTGAAGAACTGCTCTTCAATGCGCTGGACACAATGGCCATTTTAAAAATTCAAAGCCTGGAACCAAAGGTTAAAGTGTTAACAGAAGAGAACAGATCTCTGCTGACCAGAACAGCCTCTGGCCTAGACACTGCAGATTTCCCATGCATTAAACATCAATTATCTCAGAAAGAGGATGATTTGGTAAGCATCATTTAATCCTGTGTCCACCACTTCCACTGCCACAAATCAATTTGTAAAATATAATCTGGCGTTACAGAAACCTGTTAACTCATTTTATTGAAAAAGAATGTGTGATAGATCCAAGAGTGGTTCTGCAGAAAACACAATGGATACTTAATGCTGGGGGGGGGGGGAGATTTTGCAGTCAACCTCTAAAATTCTTCAGCTCTTCCTCCACACGGAGATCTCTATGTTGTTGTAATTCTGACCCTTGTGCAATATCTTCTTCATTCATTCCATTAGTAGTTTTCAGCTCCCTGTTGCAAAAATGCTGAAATTCTCTCCCTAAGCTTTACCTTTTTATTTCCTTCAAAACCACATTCTCTAAAATCTACCTTTTGACCAACCTTTTGGTCTCAGATCAAGCATTACAGCTTAAAGTCTGTTTAATAATGCTCCTTTCCAGAGGCTTTGGATGTCTCATTGTGGTGTTGTTTCAACTTGTTATGAGACAAATGTCTCAAATTTTAAACTATTTTATTTCAATGAAGCTTAAACTTCCCAAGAAGCATGCCAATTTCAAATCTTCTTTCAGAAATTTCCTTTACAACTAGAGGCACGGTGGTAAAGCAAATTATACAGGATTTGCACTGTGATCTCTGATATTTAAAATATTGGTAAAATATGTATCTTATAGGGAAGAATGAAAAATGTATATTTTTCTGCACTGTAAAAAGTCATGTGTCTTTTTCATATCTCAAGTCTGAAAAAGTTCTAAAGATTGACTTTGATATTTGCTGTTGACTACGGAAACAGTGACATCTAGTTTTAATACCTTTTGAAGGAATCTTTAAATGGGAAGTTTGAAAAACTGATCGAGGAAAACAACAAGCTACATTCTCAGTTAAAGAGTTCAGAACTTGTGAATTGTGCTCGACTTCAACAACGCAACAGTAGGCCTCTTTTTCTCATTTAAAATGTTTCTGTAGATAGATTAAGAGATGAAAATAGAAAATGCAGGAAATATCTCAGCAAGTCAAGCAGTTTCAATGGACGGAGGTAAAGAGTCATTCTGGCTAATGATATGTCATGAAAATTGGAAAGTTTTGCAATTGTAAGTTGGAGAGAAAATGAAGGGGTGGAGCTAAGGGAAGAGTTTGTGATCGGGTGGAGATGGAAGGTGTCTGAAATGACACAAGTATTGTTCGTCTGAGCAAAGGCAGTAAAAACTCAATCATAACAGATCTGGCTTCAGGACAAGTAACTATTCCAGTAACAATGAAAAATGAGGAAACGTGAAGATAGTTGAGGAAAACAACGCTGCAAATACACACCATTCAGACAGAGTTTGTGGAGGGTTTATGGTTGTACACCAAGCTAATGATTCCATTTGATGACCAGTAATGAAATTCTGGTTAAAAAGGCTAATTATTTGAAATTGTTCAATAGATTTCAATAGGTACATTTAATATACATCCCGAAATTTTTTATTCACAAGCATCCATGAGAACAGAGGAGTGCCCCAAACAATGAACGACAGTTAAATGTTAGTAACGTGAAACCCCCCCCCCCCCCCACTGTCCCATGCACAAGCAGCAGCAATTTACATCTTGTTGTCTTGTATTTCGATGTTCTTATGTACAAATCCAGATTTCCCATTTGGTTTTGTTAACCACCTACTACACAATAGAAATATTTTGGGAAAATTCAAAAAATTAAGGATTTTGGAATGAATTATTGTGGTAAAAATGTAAATGTATAATAGCCGTGCCACTTCAAAACCTCTGCCGCTAATTGTTATTTTAATGTTTACCCACCAAAGGTCAATGTTGCTTGACAGAGATTTAACCTAAATATCAACCAAAATGATCAATGATTCCTGTAAAACGATGAAACAGTTTCTGTTTGGCTACTCTCTCAGAGGAACTGCACAGAGAAAATGACAGACTCAATTTGGAAGCAGAATATTTGCATCAGCAATATGAAGACTACATTAAATTACAGGACACTGTCTCGATGTTACAAGAGAGTCATAGGTAATAAAAACATAGAAAACAATTGAGGTATTTCAGAAAAAGCATCTATTTGAAAATAAGGAGAGATATGTTAATATCTAATATTTTATTCAGAATCTAGGGTGTCAAAAGTAGTAAGCAATGTGATGAAATTTCAATATATATTACTTTATTTGTTTCTTAACCTCTTTGCTCCTTAAAATACTGTACATAAAGAGTATTCAAATTGCTGCATTTCATAATTTCTGCTGACATTTTTGTTATCTGTCGTATTGTGAAAATAACTTTAAACTGTTCTTTCATAATTTATCAGAAATTTCTCTGAAACTGTATAATTTGCTCATTAAAAAGCTGAAGTGGAAATCAACCATGTGAAGGCATCACTAATTCGAGGTGCTGTTTTATTTTGAGGCTCCTTTCTCCTCAAGGCATTTACTTTCAAGAGCACTGCAGTCCCACCAGAGCTATTTGCAAGGCCAGGTTGAGTACAAACAACTGTAGAGATAAAAAGGGAAAGACGACAGGAAAGGGAGAATAAGCAAATAGAATATTCCAGCTTAAAGGAGAACCCAGAAATCTAGTCTCTTCTCATTTGCCATTACATGGCTGGCATTTGGGGCAGCAATGAATGTCCTTCATCTCTGGGGTGCTCACAGCTTCCTTCATCATATCAGGAGCTTCCTCTCGGTTTTCCCTGCTGACAGCCATGCAAGTCCCTGGTGGAGACTCAGACGGAGGATTCTGCATTGCTGTTTCCGTAACAATTATGTTTTACCAGTCAGGGTGTTAGATCTGAGTGGAATTCCTCACCCCGGAGGACCAATAGACCATTCTTAGTCTGGACTCTGCCTTTTGACCTGTCTGGCATGGACAGTCCTACCAAAAGCCAAAGCATAAAGCTCTGACCCCAGCCAACGTACTGTAGCTCTCAGGGTAACTGAGGTTGTGGTCTTCTTCGAGGAAAAACTAGCAGGCTCAAGGATAAAGGGGGGAACATTTCTTGGATGCAAAGAATGTGAGTGAAAGACTTAATGAGTACTTTGCTTCAGTATTTACCAAAGAAAAGGATATGGAGGACCAGGAGATCAGTGCTGAGTGTATCAGTATGATAGGCTGTTTAGAAGTCACTGAAGAGGAAGTGTTAACCCTCCTAATGAGTATAATAGTGGAAATGTCCCCAGGGCCTGATGGGTTTTTGCCAGGTTATTGAGGAAGGCAAGGGATGAGATTGTTCTCTACAGGGGCGGTCTGGAGCACTAATGAGTGGCTTACGTGTACCTCTATTTAAGAAGGGAATAAGAGATAATCCTGGGAACTATAGACTGGTGAGTCTCAGGTCAGTTGTCAGGAATCTGCTGGAGTATATTCTTAGTGAAAGGATATATGAGTATTTGGAAACCCATGCTTAATTAGGGCTGAGCCAGCATGGATTTGCACAGGGCAGGCGATATCTTACCAACTTAATTGATGTTTTTGATAAAGTGATGAGAAAGATATGTGAGTGGATGTTGTGTACATGGATTTTAGTAAGGCACTAAGTCCCTCTTGGGATGCTAATCCAGAAGGTTAAGATGGATGGGGTCTGTGGCAAATTGGCTCTTTGGATTCACAACTGGCTTACGCATAGAAGATGGAAGGTAGTGGTTGAAGGGGCTCGTTCGAAATGGAGGCCTGTAATTTTTGATTTCTGCAGAATCTGTGTTGGGACCTCTGCTGTTTGTGATGTGTGTAAATGACATGGGTGAAATTGTAGTTGGTGGGTTAGTAAGTTTGTGGATGATAGCAAGGTTGGTGGAGTTGTGGATAGTATAGAAGACTAACAAAGAATATAGCATAATATAGATCAGTTGCAAATATGGACAGAGAAATGGCAGATGGATTTTAACCCAGATAAATATGAGGTGTTGTACCTTGGTAGGGCAAATGCAAGGAGACAGTCTCCTGTTCAGGGCAAGATCCTGAACAGTGTTGCTGAGCAGAGAGATCTTGGGGTGCTTGTTCATAGCTCCTTGAATTTGGCTACACAGGTCGGTAAGATGGTTACAAAGTCTCATAGAATGTTTCCATTTATTACTAGAGTCATTGAGTTGAAAAGTCATGAGTTGTAACTTTATAAAACTCTGGTTAGGCCAAAGCCGGAGAATTACATACAGCTTTGGTCTCCCCACAATAGGAAAAATTTTGGGGCTTTGGAAAGGATCTAGAAGAGATTGATCAGTGGCACTGGATGACTCCGGACCTGCTGGAAGTGTACGATGTTATGCGTCTGACAGGAGTTATCAGACCCCAGTACCCTCATTTTCAAGCAGAGGGGACAGGGATATCATCAGGAATTAGAGATAGAATAAAGGCTGGGAGATTCAGATTCATCGGATTGCTGTTACCACTGAACATGGCAAATCAAATAGCAGCTACTGTTGTTACCCTTTTGTGATCTGCTTCAACTTCTCTGATGAAAGTAAATTTTATATTTGGAAGTACAGTTGTAGGTTTCTAGTGTCAGTGCTATTTCTGTTTTGTTATTCTGTTCATTTATTTGTTATCTTTTTTTTAGAGCTATTATATCCTCAAATAGTTACTTAAAAGAGCTGCTGAACGCAAGTTCTACTCACCAGAGGAAAGGCATGTCAGATCTTGACTCTCGGCACACAGAAGCATTGAGCAAACTGTTGTTAGATCAACCCTCGTTGTTCAAATAGAGCCATCACAGAGATAGGGATATAGTGCAATGAAAGTGCCTTTAGTACATTAGTGGTCACCAACCTTTTTAAGCCCAAGATCCCCTACCTCAACCTCAGTGAAAGGCAAGATCTACCTACTAAATCATTTAGAGAAAAAACAGCTCAGATCGTATTGCCAATTTGAGGCCTTTTATTTGGGCGAATTGTATTTGAATTACACAAAATACTTTTGTCAAACTTTCAAATTAATTCAAACAAGAAAGCACTGTAACTAGCATATCAAACAGGCCATAGCTGTCTTTCTTTAAGAATGTTACAAAACTTCACACATTTAATTCTAAGGTTCATTATTTAATTTTATTTCAACATGAAAAATAAATGAATAAAAATTGACTGTTGCACTCAGTGTGATGACTGGGGCTGAATACTTTCTGCTAGTTCCCTGAAATTTGGCTCATAACTACAGACAGCCAGTCTGAGACAGTCTGTGAGGTGTAGGGTTGCCAACTGTCCCGTATTCCCCCCGCTAAGGTAGAACGTTCCTATGAAACCTTTCATGCCGAAATGCTTTACGCCGAAGAAGCAATTACCATTAATTTATATGGAAAAAAATTTTGAGCGTTCCCAGACCCAAAAAAAAAACCTACCAAATCATACCAAATAACACATAAAACCTAAAATAACACTAACATATAGTAAAAGCAGGAATGATATGATAAATACACAGCCTATATAAAGCAGAAATAATGAAAATTAAGCCAAAAGTTGGGTAAAGAGATCGGCACGTATGCGCATGCACACACAGGTGCCCGCACAAAGCTTCATGTTCTTGGTAGTCTTTCTCGGGGTAAACACAAATACAGTATCCCAGGATTTGACTGCTACTTTTGTCCTTTATTTGGGAGTGAGAAAGTTGGCAACTCTAAGGAGGTGGCTGTCAGTAAGTCAGCACCTGTACTTAGATTTAATAATTTTCATCTGTGAAAATGCAATTTCACATAGATAAGTTGACCCGAAGTAGGCACTGACGTTTAGTGGTATAAAACCAACGCGCACACCGCGCATTGCTCGGTCCCATCAGTAGTAATTGCCACCAGTTTATGAATGGGGTTGTCATTTTCATGGGCATATTTTTTTAAACTCATTGTAAATATCCTCACCTCTCGTTCTTTCCTTTAATTGCAAAAGAGTGAGGAAGTCCTCCTTTGTTGTAAAATCCTGGAAAGCCATTCTGACAGATACAGCAAGCTGAGCTGTTTGCATTACATCCAGGGATTCATCGAACTGTAGTGAAAAATATTCACGTCCTCTGACGGTGACTCTACTCTCCTTGTCACTGTTGCAGGGCCAAGCAGTATATTACGTATTGCGGTTGTGATGCCGTTTTTGTTTTCAAAGTCATTAAAAACAGTCTCTGCGGTAATGACCATTGCTTCCTTGAATAAATCACCATCTGTAAAAGGCTTCTTGTGTTTAGCCAAAAGGTGACTTACACGAAATGATGCTTCCATAGCAACCTTATTTTGAGCAGCATGTTTTGTGGAAAACGATTGCTGGGCCTTCAATCCTGATTTCAATTCCTCAACTTGCCAGGCACGAATTGTGCTCTTTGGGGGGTAGGTGTCTTTAAATTCCTGGTGGTTGGTGTTGTGGAGCTGCTCCAGATTCCCTCTTTTAGTCAGTGCTTGTGTTTGGTGGCACAACAAACATACACACTTCTCTTTCACCAAGGCAAATAGAAATTCCTCTTCCCATTCTGGATGGAATTTGTACGTTTTCGCCTTCTTTCGTGGAGCCTCCACTACGCTATCAGGATATCACAAGCGATTGCCGATTGTGTTGTCTCTGATCTGAGCCGACATTTACGTGCCGGGCGGCACCTAATTAATTAACTTGTTTATTTTGGCTTTTTTTCATAAAGATGTACTGTGTGCATCCTGACTACCGCTGTACCCCTGCATGCTTCACGGCCCGGAGGTTGGGGACTACTGCCGTATATTGATGTTTGCGACAGTCTGTACTCTTATCTAATTTAATTGGTCACTTTGATGCAGCACAGGCTACGCTGAAAACACGGTGCATGGCGGGGAAGCTACGCACATGCGCACAGGGCAGAACGAACAGAACTAAACCCCCGCAACCCGGAAACAATCTCTCTTTACAAACAGCTTTTCAGTGAAAATATTGCTATATTACCATTATCCTAATTAGTATTACTTACTTTTATAATGCTCACATTACAACAGTATTTGTGTATTTATTTTTGATTTTTCTTCGGGAACTACTGGGAAAGTCTCAAAGATCGACCGGTTGGCGACCCCTGTAGTACAGGAACTCATTTTAGTCGTGTAACTTCATGAAAAATACGCAATTCTAAATAAATTAATCTTTGTAGGAAATTGTACACGAGCAAAACCTTAATTATTTTTAGTACAAATAAAACCCTTTGTCAAAATTTAAAGTTGGTCTCCAATAAATATGCTGTGCTAATGCTCGACCACCTTGAACTAAATACATTGCATTGGAGAATAAGCAGAGTTAACATTGGAGACAACACACATCAAAGTTGCTGGTGAACGCAGCAGGCCAGGCAGCATCTCTAGGAAGAGGTACAGTCAACGTTTCAGGCCAAAACCCTTCGTCAGGACTAACTGAAGGAAGAGTGAGTAAGAGATTTGAAAGTGTGAGGGGGAGGGGGAGATGCAAAATGATAGGAGAAGACAGGAGGGGGAGGGATAGATCCGAGAGCTGGACAGGTGATTGGCAAAAGGGGATACGAGAGGATCATGGGACAGGAGGCCTAGGGAGAAGGAAAATGGGGAGGGGGGAAAAACCCAGAGGATGGGCAAGGGGTATAGTCAGAGGGACAGAGGGAGAAAAAGGAGAGAGAGAGAGAAAGAATGTGTGTATATAAATAACGGATGGGGTACGAAGGGGAGATGGGGCATTAGCGGAAGTTAGAGAAGTCAATGTTCATGCCATCAGGTTGGAGGCTACCCAGATGGAATATAAGGTACTGTTCCTCCAGCCTGAGTGTGGCTTCATCTTTACAGTAGAGGAGGCCATGGATAGACATATGAGAATGGGAATGGGATGTGGAATTATAATGTGTGGCCACTGGGAGATCCTGCTTTCTCTGGCGGCCAGACTGTAGGTGTTCAGCAAAGCGGTCTCCCAGTCTGCATCGGGTCTCGCCGATATATAGAAGGCCACATCGGGAGCACCGGACGCAGTATATCACCCCAGCCGACTCACAGGTGAAGTGTTGCCTCACCTGGAAGGACTGTTTGGGGCCCTGAATGGTGGTAAGGGAGGAAGTGTAAGGGCATGTGTAGCACTTGTTCCGCTTACAAGGATAAGTGTCAAGAGGGAGATCAGTGGGGAGGGATGGGGGGGGGACGAATGGACAAGGGAGTCGCATACGGAGCGATCCCTGCGGAATGCAGAGAGAGGCGGGGAGGGAAAGATGTGCTTAGTGGTGGGATCCCGTTGGAGGTGGCGGAAGTTACGGAGAATAATATGTTGGACCCGGAGGCAGGTGGGGTGGTAGGTGAGGACCAGGGGAACCCTATTCCTAGTGGGGTGACGGGAAGATGGAGTGAGAGCAGATGTGCGTGAAATTGGGGAGATGCGTTTGAGAGCAGAGTTGATGGTGGAGGAAGGGAAGCCCCTTTCTTTAAAAAAAGAGGACATCTCCCTGGTCCTGGAATGAAAAGCCTCATCCTGAGAGCAGATGCGGCGGAGACGGAGGAATTGCGGGAAGATGATGGCATTTTTGCAAGAGACAGGGTGAGAAGAGGAATAGTCCAGATAGCTGTGAGAGTCAGTAGGCTTATAGTAGACATCAGTAGATAAGCTGTCTCCAGAAATAGAGACAGAAAGATCTAGAAAGGGGAGGGAGGTGTCGGAAATGGACCAGGTAAACTTGAGGGCTGGGTGAAAGTTGGAGGCAAAGTTAATAAAGTCAACGAGTTCTGCATGCGTGCAGGAAGCAGCGCCAATGCAGTCATCGATGTAGCGAAGGAAAATTGCAGGACAGATACCAGAATAGGTTTGGAACATAGATTGTTCCACAAACCCAACAAAAAGGCAGGCATAGCTAGGACCCATACGGGTGCCCATAGCTACACCTTTAGTTTGGAGGAAGTGGGAGGAGCCAAAGGAGAAATTATTAAGAGTAAGGACTAATTCTGCTAGACGGAGCAGAGTGGTGGTAGAGGGGAACTGATTAGGTCTGGAATCCAAAAAGAAGTGGAGAGCTTTGAGACCTTCCTGGTGGGGGATGGAAGTATATAGGGACTGGACATCCATGGTGAAAATAAAGTGGTGGGGGCCAGGGTACTTAAAATCATTGAAAAGTTTAAGAGCGTGAGAAGTGTCACGAACATAGGTCGGAAGGGATTGAACAAGGGGTGATAAAACCGTGTCGAGGTATGCAGAAACGAGTTCGGTAGGGCAGGAGCAAGCTGAGACAATAGGTCTACCAGGACAGGTAGGTTTGTGGATCTTGGGTAGGAGGTAGAAACGAGAAGTGCGGGGTGTGGGAACTATAAGGTTGGTAGCAGTGGATGGGAGATCCCCTGAGCGGATGAAGTCGGTGATGGTGGGAGACAATGGCCTGGTGCTCCTTAGTGGGGTCATGATCGAGGGGTAAATAAGAGGAGGTATCCACGAGTTGTCGCTGTGCCTCGGCAAGGTGGAGGTCAGTACGCCAGACTACAACAGCACCCCGCTTATTGACGAGATTAATAGTAAGGTTAGGATTAGTGCAGGGGGAGTGGAGAGCAGAGCGTTCGGAAGGAGTGAGGTTGGAATGGGAACAATTCGGAAGGAGTAAGGTTGGAAAGCCTTCAACCTGATGGCATGAACATTGACTTCTCTAACTTCCGCGAATGCCCCACCTCCCCCTCGTACCCCGTCTGTTATTTATTTTTATACACACATTCTTTCTCTCTCTCTCTCTCCTTTTTCTCCCTCTGTCCCTCTGACTATACCCCTTGCCCATCCTCTGGGTTTTTCCCCCCTCCCCCTTTTCCTTCTTCCCGGACCTCCTGTCCCATGATCCTCTCATATCCCCTTTTGCCAATCACCTGTCCAGCTCTTGGCTCTATCCCTCCCCCTCCTGTCTTCTCCTATCATTTTGGATCTCCCCCTCCCCCTCCCACTTTCAAATCCCTTACTCACTCTTCCTTCAGTTAGTCCTGACGAAGGGTCTCGGCCCGAAATGTCGACTGCACCTCTTCCTAGAGATGCCGCCTGGCCTGCTGCGTTCACCAGCAACTTTGATGTGTGTTGTCTTGAATTTCCAGCATCTGCAGAATTCCTCATGTTAGAGTTAACATTGGAATCAGTTTGTTATCAATAGAGGTCTCAAATGATCTGTGTGGCTTCAAAGCCTTTTTAAAATCAGAAGTATTATGTGTGATGCTTACATGATGAAGCCTTGGTTTTGCTTTTTATTTGTAAACTGTTGGTAACGTGCAATGATTTGGTGACACGTTTCTCTCTGGTTTGCTAAAATGGGCACTTTTTCATGCACATGAACAAGCTTGTAGTCTAGTGTCTGATCATTACATGTAGCTTGCAATATACAGGAGTGAAGTTCACACCAAATTGTGCTCCACATAGTAATCTTGTCTCTGGAGTTATAAAACTGTCAAAATAGCATTGAGAATAAGCTAAGAGTGGAAACTGAAGTAAGAATCAGTGTTGGTGGAATCACTAAACGGGGCCACCAGGATCATCGACCTGAATCATTAACACTTCCTTTTAGTTTATCAACCTGCTGAGTGCTTCAACAGTTTTCATTTTAGCTTTCCAGCAACCGAAGTCCTTTAAAAAGCTTAAAAATACAGATGCTGGAAATGTAAAATTTAGTAAGTAGTTATGGCCTCGGATTTACAGCGACAGTGAATAGTGATGGGGTTCGATTCGATTCCTAGCACGTTCTCCTCTGGGTGCTCCACTTTCTGTCCACATTCCTAAGACGTATGGTGAGGGTTAGTAAGTTGTGGCCATGCTACGTTGGGGCCGCCAGCACGCTGGCACTTATGGGTGGCCGCCAGCACGCTGGCACCTGTGGGGGGCCGGCAGCACGCTGGCACCTGTGGGGGGCTGGCAGCACACTGGCACCTGTGGGGGGCTGGCAGCACGCTGGCACCTATGGGGGGCTGGCAGCACGCTGGCACTTGTGGGCGGCCGCCAGCACGCTGGCACCTGTGGGGGGCTGGCAGCACGCTGGCACCTGTGGGGGGCTGGCAGCACACTGGCACTTGTGGGGGGCTGGCAGCACGCTGGCACCTGTGGGGGGCCGGCAGCACGCTGGCACTTGTGGGCGGCCGCCAGCACGCTGGCACCTGTGGGGGGCTGGCAGCACACTGGCACTTGTGGGGGGCTGGCAGCACGCTGGCACCTGTGGGGGGGCCGGCAGCACGCTGGCACCTGTGGGGGGCTGGCAGCACGCTGGCACTTGTGGGCGGCCGGCAACATGCTGGCACCTGTGGGGGGGCCGGCAGCACGCTGGCACCTGTGGGGGGCCGGCAGCACGCTGGCACCTGTGGGGGGGCCGGCAGCACGCTGGCACCTGTGGGGGGCCGGCAGCACGCTGGCACTTGTGGGCGGCCGGCAACATGCTGGCACCTGTGGGGGGGCCGGCAGCATGCTGGCACCTGTGGGGGGCCGGCAGCACGCTGGCACTTGTGGGCGGCCGCCAGCACGCTGGCACCTGTGGGGGGGCCGGCAGCATGCTGGCACCTGTGGGGGGCTGGCAGCACGCTGGCACCTGTGGGGGGGCCGGCAGCACGCTGGCACCTGTGGGGGGCTGGCAGCACGCTGGCACCTGTGGGGGGCTGGCAGCACGCTGGCACTTGTGGGCGGCCGCCAGCAGAACTCTCACTACGTTTACTATGTTTTTAAGTACATGTGGCAAATAAAGCTAATCTTTAATCTTTTAAGTGCCAAAGCACTTTAAAACAAAACAGTAAAATAGTGGAAGTGTATAGCAGGGGTCAGGCAGTATCTACGGGAGAGAAGCAGAGCTGCTGCTCAGGTAGATGCATTTTCATAACCTTTTAGAATGTTCTGGAACTGATCCTTTTATTCTCTTTACAGGCAGTGCCTGACCTGCTGAATATTTCCACTGTTTTATATTTCTGTGTCGGTCATGTTTATGTAGGTTTTATTTTGACTATCTATTTGGAAAGTTTAAGTGTTGATCATGTTTTCTATTGGTTTAAATATTGCCAGTGTGTTCTCAGGAAATGGAATGGGAGACGTTCAAGAGAATGTGTTTTGATCATTATGCATTGTGACATACATTTAATTAATGAATCACAAAACATAATGGCATTTAGCTATAAATTTAAGTTTACATTCCTATCTACGTTATCGTCATAGTACGAGTATAAGCTATAATAGAGATGTTGAAATATGATGAGGTGTACTTTTACAATGCTGTTTGGTGGTATCCCAGAGGATTCATTTTGGGACCATTAGTGTTCCCTCCATACATTGACGATGAAACCTGGAGATTTAATATTTGGGAATAGACACATAAATAAGAGGATAATTAATTACTTAATTATTGTGAACGAGATTGCATCGACTGAAAGGTAGATGAAAGCAGATTCACTTACTCGTTCAAAAGCACAACAAGTGAAATATAAAGTTTAAATATGAAATATTTCAAGTTCTATGCACATCCTGGCAATGTAAATATCTATGCAAATCTGCATCCCAGAGTGCTTAAGGAAGTAGCTCAAGAAATAGTGGATGCATTAGTGATAATTTTTCAAAACTCGTTAGATTCTGGACTAGTTCCTGAGGATTGGAGGGTGGCTAATGTAACCCCGCTTTTTAAAAAAGGAGGGAGAGAGAAACCGGGGAATTATAGACCGGTTAGCCTAACGTCGGTGGTGGGGAAACTGCTGGAGTCAGTTATCAAAGATGTGATAACAGCACATTTGGAAAGCGGTGAAATGATCGGACAAAGTCAGCATGGATTTGTGAAAGGAAAATCATGTCTGACGAATCTCATAGAATTTTTTGAGGATGTAACTAGTAGAGTGGATAGGGGAGACCAGTGGATGTGGTATATTTGGATTTTCAAAAGGCTTTTGACAAGGTCCCACACAGGAGATTAGTGTGCTAACTTAAAGCACACGGTATTGGGGGTAAGGTATTGATGTAGGTGGAGAATTGGTTGGCAGACAGGAAGCAAAGAGTGGGAATAAACGGGACCTTTTCAGAATGGCAGGCGGTGACTAGTGGGGTACCGCAAGGCTCAGTGCTGGGACCCCAGTTGTTTACAATATATATTAATGACTTGGATGAGGGAATTAAAAGCAGCATCTCCAAGTTTGCGGATGACACGAAGCTGGGCGGCAGTGTTAGCAGTGAGGAGGATGCTAAGAGGATGCAGGGTGACTTGGATAGGTTGGGTGAGTGGGCAAATTCATGGCAGATGCAATTTAATGTGGATAAATGTGAAGTTATCCACTTTGGTGGCAAAAATAGGAAAACAGATTATTATCTGAATGGTGGCCGATTAGGAAAAGGGGAGGTGCAACGAGACCTGGGTGTCATTATACACCAGTCATTGAAAGTGGGCATGCAGGTACAGCAGGCGGTGAAAAAGGCGAATGGTATGCTGGCATTTATAGCGAGAGGATTCAAGTACAGGAGCAGGGACGTACTACTGCAGTTGTACAAGGCCTTGGTGAGACCACACCTGGAGTATTGTGTGCAGTTTTGGTCCCCTAATCTGAGGAAAGACATCTTTGCCATAGAGGGAGTACAAAGAAGGTTCACCAGATTGATTCCTGGGATGGCAGGACTTTCATATGAAGAAAGACTGGATGAATTGGGCTTGTACTCGTTGGAATTTAGAAGATTGAGGGGGGATCTGATTGAAACGTATAAGATCCTAAAGGGGTTGGACAGGCTAGATGCAGGAAGATTGTTCCCGATGTTGGGGAAGTCCAGAACGAGGGGTCACAGTTTGAGGATAGAAGGGAAGCCTTTTAGGACCGAGATTAGGAAAAACTTCTTCACACAGAGAGTGGTGAATCTGTGGAATTCTCTACCACAGGAAACTGTTGAGGCCAGTTCATTGGCTATATTTAAGAGGGAGTTAGATATGGCCCTTGTGGCTACGGGGATCAGGGGGTATGGAGGGAAGGCTGGGGCGGGGTTCTGAGTTGGATGATCAGCCATGATCATAATAAATGGCGGTGCAGGCTCGAAGGGCCGAATGGCCTACTCCTGCACCTATTTTCTATGTTTCTATGTTTCTATCTCAATCATAATTTATTAAGATTGTCATACTGATGAAATCAAATTGTGCTGCATTAAGATATTTTACAAAATAATATATTTTGTACAACATGTTTCAGTTTTGTATTTGTCTTTTGTTCTGTGTTTTGGTTACTGATGTGGTGTAATATCCGTTTAAAACAGTCTCTGTTACACAACAATATTGATATTGCCGCGAAATTGACATTTTACGATCCTTTATTCTTTTTATTAATTCTTTCTGGAACTAACAAGGAATATTCTTGGCTAATAATATGATGTGCTAACTTTAATAAGCAGCTTAGTATGGTGTGGCGTGAATGTTTATCTCTTGCAGATCAAACTATGACCGTGTTCACCACAGATTTTGAAGGGAAGAAACAATTGTTCAATGTTTATATTTGAATAAGACTGATATTTTTGATAAAACACATTTGTGGCAGGTTTGCCATTTTCCACTAAGACAGATCTGAGGTGTGATACTTCATCAGAAACAACTGTTTTAAAAATGAATCATTTACCTTCCCAAATGCTTGTTGTATTTGACACTGTAAGTAGTGTAGAAGTTCAAGCGGGTCTCAGTGTACCTGCCCCTTTCCCAATCTATTACCATTCAGAATCTATATTTAGAAACAAAATAGATAACCTAACAATATCTGCCATGCATTTGCCCACTCAATCCATATTGGAGCCTCTTTTCACCATCATATAACCATGTAACAATTACAGCACGGAAACAGGCCATCTCGGCCCTTCTAGTCCGTGCCGAACTCTTACTCTCACCTAGTCACACCGACCTGCACTCAGTCCATAACCCTCCATTCCCTTCCTGTCCATATATATATCCAATTTAACTTTAAACGACAACATCGAACCTGCCTCAACCACTTCTGCTGGAAGCTCGTTCCACACAGCCACCACTCTGAGTAAAGAAGTTCCCCCTCATGTTACCCCTAAACTTTTACCCTTTAACTCTCAACTCATGTCCTCTTGTTTGAATCTTCCCCACTCTCAATGGAAAAAACCTATCCACATCAACTCTATCAATCCCCCTCATAATTTTAAACACCTCTATCAAGTTCCCCCTCAACCTTCTACACTCCAAAGAATAAAGGCCCAACTTGTTCAACCTTTCTCTGTAACTTAGGTGCTGAAACCCAGGTAACATTCTAGTAAATCTTCTCTGTACTCTCTCTATTTTGTTGACATCTTTCCTATAATTCAGTGACCAAAACTGTACGCGATACTCCAAAATTGGCCTCACCAATGCCTTGTACAATTTCAACATTACATCCCAACTCCTATACTCAATGCTCTGATTAATAAAGGCCAGCAAACCAAAAGCTTTCTTCACCACCCTATCCACATGAGATTCCACCTTCAGGGAACTATGCACCATTATTCCTAGATCCTTCTGTTCTACAGCATTCTTCAATGCCCCACCATTTACCATGTATGTCCTATTTTGATTAGTCCTACCAAAATGTAGCACCTCACATTTTTCAGCATTAAACTCCATCTGCCATCTTTCAGCCCACTCTTTTAACTGGCCTAAATCTCTCTGCAAGGTTTGAAAATCTACTTCATTATCCACAACTCCACCTATCTTAGTATCATCTGCATACTTACTAATCTAATTTACCACCCCATCATCCAGATCATTAATATATATGACAAACAACACTGGACCCAGTACAAATCCCTGAGGCACACCGCTACACACCGTCCTCCAATCTGACACACAGTTATCCACCACTACTCTCTGGCGTCTCCCATCCAGCTACTGGTGAATCCATTTTACTACTTCAATATTAATACCTAACGATTGAACCTTCCTAACTAACTTTAAATTTACAACTTGCCTTAACCTCTCCCCTCATCTTTGTGTACAACACAAACTTGAAAATGTTACATTCAATTTCCTGCTCCAAATAATTGACATACACTGTGAATAACAGGACATAAGCTCTAATCTCTGCAAAGCCCCACTTATCTCCAACAGCCACCAAGAAAACGATACATTTGTACCTGTTTTGCTTTATATAAGCTAACCATTTACACATCTGTTTGTTATCCTCAATCCGTTTGCTTTAATTCTGCACATTAATTCTGATGTAACATTTATAAGAACATCATTTCGAGAGTTCCAAAGCATTGTACCCACTGGTTCTCATTTGTTCAGTAAGTTGCAGGCTCTCTTCCAGTGAAGGTGGGACCAATACAGAAGGGACAGTGTGCACCAGAACTGGAAGGGACTACTATCCTCGTGGGAAGGTTTGCTGGTGCTGCATGGGGGTCATTGGGGAGGCGTGGGTTAAACTAGAGTTACAGGGGGAGGGGAACCAGTGCCAGAACAGATAGAGGAGGGGTTGTGGAGACAGACGTTGTTAAGACCTCAGACACAATTAGGAATCAAAAGCTTGAGCATAGTGCGATTAATGTCCTGGCTCTGTCTATTTCAATGCAATGAATATTGTAGGAAAGGCAGATAAGGTGAGGACATGGATCAGCAGATGGAATTATGATATTGTAGTCATTACTGAGACTTGGTTGCAGGAGGGACAGGACTGGCAGCTCAATATGCCATGGGTTCTGTTCTTTTAGACCTGACTGAGCAGGAAGATGGGTGGTGATACTGGTCAGGGAAAATGTTATGGCAGTGCTCAGTCTGGACAGTCTGGAAAACTCGTCCAGCGAGGCGTTATGGGCGCAACTGTGAAATGAGAAAGGTATGACTATGTCAATTGCCTTCCTGGTGCCAGGATCAGGGATGTTTCAGATTGGGTCCACAGCATTCTCAAGGGTGAGGGTGAGCAGCCAGAAGTCTTGGTACATATTGGCATCAGTGACATGGGTAGACAAGGGGAGGAGGTCCTGAAGAGAGATTTTAGGAAGTTTGGAAGCTAACTAATAAACAGGACTTCCAGGGTAGCAATTTCTGGTTTGCTGCCTGTGCCATGCACCAGTACGGTTAAGAATAGGACAATTAGGAGGGTGAATCTGTGGCTGAGGAAGTGGTGCAGGGGACAAGGTTTCAGATTTATGGATCATTAGAATCACTTCTGGGGAAGGTGCAACGTACAAAAGGAACATTACAACATTATAGCCATTGGTGAAACTGGGCTGCAGGAGGGGCAGGACTGGCAGCTTAATATTCCAGGGTTTCGATGTTTCAGACGTGACAAAGGCAGAGGAATGAAAGGTGGGGGAGGGTGGCATTGCTAGTCAGGGAAAATATTACAGCAGTGCTCAGGCAGGACAGATTAGAGGGCTTGTCTACTGAGTCCTTATGGGTGGAGCTGAGAAACAGGAAAGGTATGGCCACATTAGTGGGATTGTATTACAGACCACCCAATAGTCAGTGAGAATTGGAGGAGCAAATCTGCAGAGAGATAGCAGACAACTGCAGGAAACATAAAGTTGTGATAGTAGGGAATTTTAATTTTCCACATATTGATTGGGACTCCCATACTGTTAAAGGTCTAGACAGGTTTGAGTTTGTAAAATGTGTTCAGGAAAGTTTTCTAAATCAATATATAGAGGTGTAGTCGCGCGCAAACGCACTACTAAAGAAACACATGGAGGCAGAGGGAGCTGAACTCAGAATGGCTTTTCTGATTCAAAATCGCGTGCTTAAATCTCCCCTCCCATGGGCCCTGCGACCCGCGGGGCGGGCGTGACGTCAGACTGTCCCCGGAAGGTCCGCCCCGAGTGGGTAGTTCCAAACACGCTACCGCGTGTCTGACCGCAGATCCTGATGGCGGTTCAAGTCCCACGAGTGTAGGCTGCCACAGAGGTACCAACTAGAGGGGATGCAATATTAGATCTCCTATTTGGAAACGAGTTAGGACAGGTGACAGAAGTCTGTGTAGGGGATCACTTTGGTTCCAGTGATCATAACACCACTAGTTTCAATTTGATCATGGATAAAGATAGATCTGGTCCTAGGGTGGAGGTTCTAAACTGGAAGAAGGCCAAATTTGAAGAAATGAGAAAGGATCTAAAAAGCGTGGATTGGGACAGGTTGTTCTCTGGCAAGGATGTGATTGGTAAGTGGGAGGCCTTCAAAATAGAAATTTTGAGAGTGCAGAATTTGTATGTTCCTGTCAGGATTAAAGGCAAAGTGAATAAGAATAAGGAACCTTGGTTCTCAAGGGATATTGGAACTCTGATAAAGAAGAAGAGATGTATAAGAAACAGGGAGCAAATAAGGTGCTTGAGGAGTACAAAAAGTGCAAAAAATACTTAAGAAAGAAATCAAGAGGGCTAGAAGAAGACACGAGGTTGCTTTGGCAGTCAAGGTGAAGGATAATCCAAAGAGCTTCTACAGGTATATTAAGAGCAAAAGGATTGTAAGGGATAAAATTGGTCCTCTTGAAGATCAGAGTGGTCGGCTATGTATGGAAGCAAAAGAAATGGGGGAGATATTAAATGGTTTTTTTGTGTCTGTATTTACTAAGGAAGCTAGCATGGAGTCAATGGAAATAAGGGAAACAAGTAGTGAGGTTATGGAACCTATACGGATTGAAGAGGAGGAGGAGCTTGCTATCTTGAGGCAAATCAGAGTAGATAAATCACCAGGACCTGACAGGGTATTCCCTCAGACCTTGAAGGACACTACTGTTGAAATTGCGGGCGCCCTGGCAGATATATTTAAAATGTCGGTATCTACAGGTGAGGTGCCGGAGGATTGGAGAGTGACTCATGTTGTTCCGTTGTTTGAAAAAGGCTCTAAAAGTAATCCGGGAAATTCTAGGCCGGTAAGTTTGATGTCTATAGTAGGTAAATTATTGGAAGGAGTACTGAGAGACAGAATCTACAAGTATTTGGATAGACAGTGAGAGTCAACATGGCTTTGTACGTGGTAGGTCATGTTTGACCAATCTATTAAGAGTTTTTCGAGGAGGTTACCAGGAAAGTGGATGAAGGGAAGGCAGTGGATATTGTCTACATGGACTTCAGTAAGGCCTTTGACAAGGTCCCACATGGGAGGTTAGTTAGGAAAATTCAGTCGCTAGGTATACATGGAGAGGTGGTAAATTGGATCAGACATTGGCTCAATGGAAGAAGCCAGAGAGTGGTGGTAGAGAATTGCTTCTCTGAGTGGAGGCCTGTGACTAGTGGTGTGCCACAGGGATCAGTGCTGGGTCCATTGTTATTTGTCATCTATATCAATGATCTGGATGATAATGTGGTAAATTGGATCAGCAAGTTTGCTGATGATACAAAGATTGGAGGTGTAGTAGACAGTGAGGAAGGTTTTCAGAGCCTGCAGAGGGACTTGGACCAGCTGGAAAAATGGGCTGAAAAATGGCAGATGGAGTTTAATACAGACAAGTGTGAGGTATTGCACGTTGGAAGGACAAACCAAGGTAGAACATACAGGGTTAATGGTAAGGCACTGAGGAGTGCAGTGGAACAGAGGGATCTGGGAATAGATATAAAATTCCCTAAAAGTGGTGTCACAGGTACATAGGGTTGTAAAGAGAGCTTTTGGTACATTGGTCTTTATAAATCAAAGTATTGAGTATAAGAGTTGGAATGTTATGATGAGGTTGTATAAGGCATTGGTGAGGCCAAATCTGGAGTATTGTGTTCAGTTTTGGTCACCAAATTACAGGAAGGATATAAATAAGGTTGAAAGAGTGCAGAGAAGGTTTACAAGGATGTTGCCAGGACTTGAGAAACTCAGTTACAGAGAAAGGTTGAATAGGTTAGGACTTTATTCCCTGAAGCGTAGAAGAATGAGGGGAGATTTGATAGAGGTATATAAAATTATGACGGGTATAGATAGAATGAATGCAAGCAGGCTTTTTCCACTGAGGCAAGGGGAGAAAAAAACCAGAGGACATGGGTTAAGGGTGAGGGGGGAAAAGTTTAAAGGGAACATTATGAAGGGCTTCTTCACACAGAGAGTGGTGGGAGTGTGGAATGAGCTGCCAGATGAGGTGGTAAATGCGGGCTCACTTTTAACATTTAAGAATAAATTGGACAGATACATGGATGGGAGGTGTATGGAGGGATATGGTCCATGTGCAGGTCAGTGGGACGAGGCAGTAAAATGGTTTGGCACAGCCAAGAAGGGCCAAAAGGCCTGTTTCTGTGCTGTAGTTTCTATGGTTCTATGTTACACTTCAACTGGAGTGGGACCAATATCCTTGCAGGCAGGTTGGCCAGTGCTGTTCGGGAGGGTTTAAACTACCCGGTGCTGAGGTGTCTGGCAGCTGAACTTGAGTGTAAGAGAGTAACCACCAATGCCAGGCCTCTCACTGCCCAGACAAGGGTCCCACAACGACCATCCTTCATCCGGGAAGGAGAGAAACCGGGGGCTAACCCCTTGCCTCACGACTCATGCCCACTGAGTGCAGCCAGGGACTGGGGAATGCGTGTTGATTTAGGCCAGAGACTTACCTTCCCATCTGAAATTGCGATGACCAGCCTGCGGCCTGGCCTTGTCCCTTGGTCCAACTCCTGTTGGCGCATCTTTATCACTGAGCTGACGGTCCCCTGGAAGGACGCTGTGGATGAGGCTTACGAACGGAAAAGGCTGCGATATGCCAACCTCGCTGTTGAAGCAGAGGAGCGAGGCAGGAACGTAAAAGTGCGCCCAGTCGAGGTGGGGAGCAGGCGCTTCGTAGCCAGTTCCACCGTACGGCTGCTGAGGGAAGTAGGGGTCAGAGGTCAGGCCCATAGGAAGACAATCAAAGCACTTGCTAATGCCGCCGAAATGAGCAGTCACTGGCCGTGGCTGAAAGGAAGGGATGCTGTCTGGGCTGCCAAGTGACCATCTAGAGACTAACCGTGTGACACACACCCAGGTCTGATCAGCCTGTGGTGGGCCTGCCTTGGCTGAGAGTGTCTTGTGATAGAAGACCGAAACACCCAGTGATGTCGAGGTACACAACTGAAGATATGTCGTAATGGTGGTAACACCATCTACTGGTCATCTTTCAGAATTACTTCCACTCAAGTCAAGTGCAGTGCAAAAACTTTAGGGATTGTAACATGCAGTCCTATTAATCAAACTTTGGCAGGGAGATGGGAACTGGAGGGATAGTATTGAGGTTGAGATAATTGGTTCACAAACAGAGGCAATGTGTAGTGAGACTCCTTGAAATGAGAGGCTGAAGATGGGGCTAAATTGCAGTCAACAGGATGAGTTGCAATGTAAAAGATGGACAAAATTGAAAAGGGACTGGAATGTTATATTTGAGTGCATACAGTATGTGGAATAAGGTAGATGAATTTGTAGCACAGTAACAGATTGGCATGTATGATGCTGTGGGTATCACTGAGTTCTGGCTGAAAGAAGATTATTCCTGGGAGCTCAATGTCCAAGGAGACACATTGTATGGAGAGGACTGGTGGGTAGGCAGAGGGGGTGGATTGGCTCTGAAATCACATCATTAGAAAGAGGTGACATAGGTTGGGAAGGTGTTAAATTATTGTGGGTGGAGCTGAGGAACTGTGGGAGCTATTAAACCCTGACTGGCATTGTATACGGTCCCCCAAACAGTAGTAAGGATGTGGTCTACAAGTTACAATGGGAGAGAGAAAATGCATGACGAAAGGGCAATGTTACAATAGGCACGAGGGATCTGAATATGCAGGTAGATTGGGAAAATCAGGTTGGTGCTGGATTCAAAGAGAGGGAATTTCTCAGAAGCCTATGAGATGGCTTTTCAGACCAGCTCATATTTGAGCCCACTAGGGATCAGCTGTTCTGTATTGTGTGTTGTGCGATGAACTAGAATTGAGTGGAGAGCTTAAGGTAGAGTAACCCTTAGGGAACAGTGATCATAATATGATCGAATTCATCCTGAAATTTGAGAAGGAGAAGCTATATAGGCATCCGTTAGTCTCATGAGACCATGGATTTGCGCCTTGGAAGCTTTGCAGGGCGCAGGCCTGGGCAGGGTTGTATGGAAGACCAGCCGTTGCCCATGCTGTATGTGTTGCTCCTCCAGCCTGAGTGTGACCTCATCATGGGTGTAGAGGAGGCCATGGACTGACGTGTTGGAATGGGAATTGGAAGTAGAATTGAAACGGGTGGACACTAGGAAACACCGCATTTTGCGGCGGACGGAGCGAAGGTGCTTGACAAAACAGTCTCCTAATCAAGGTTGGGTATCATCAATGTACAGGAGGCCACACCAGGAACACCAGATACAGTAGATGACCCAAACAGACTCATAGGTGAAGTGTTGTCTCACCTGGAAGGACTGATTGGAACCCTGAATGGTGGTGAGGGAGGAGGTGAAAGGCAGGTGTAGCACTTGTTTACTTGTGCCTGAACTCTGGATATATTGTTGTCTATTATAGAATATGCCATTCTTGTAAAATTTACAGTCGACAATTGGAAATTTTGTAGTTTTGAAAAGTAAATTTCATATTTTTTCCTATTTTCTCAATCGTTGGGAGTGTATTTTTGGTGATACATGTTGAAAAGCAGAAAACTATACAGCAAAGCAGCAAACACCACAAACATTAGCCATGTAGAGCCATGGAGAAGTACAGCAGAGAAACAGGCCCTTTGGCCCATCTAGTCCATGCCAAAACCATTTAAACAGCCCACTCCCATCGATCTGCACTGGTGCCATAGCCCGCCATACTTTACTGTGGGAAAATGTCAGTAGATATGTGGTAATACATTAAATTGCAAGTAGTTCTGCTATAATTCTGGAATTTTATTCCAAAGAAACCTTGTGTTATAGAAAGTCAGGTTATAGCAGAACAAAGCACCGGTTTAAACCAGTCTTCCCAATTGTGTATATGTCTGGCAGCTGAAAGCCAAGGTGTGTTCTTTAAATGGGCACACAGAGAGTCTGGGTAGCCTCCAAACTGATGGCATGAATATTGACTACTCAAACTTCTGCTAATGCCCCACCTCCCCCTCGTACCCCATCTGTTATTTATTTATTTATAAAAATCCTCACCTACCACCCCACCAGCCTCCGGGTCCAACATATAATTCTCCGTAACTTCCGTCACCTCCAACGGGATCCCACCACTAAACACATCTTTTACTTCCCCCCCCCCCGCTTACCGCAGGGATCGCTCCCTATGCGACTCCCTTGTCCGTTTGTCCACCCCATCCCTCCCCACTGATCTCCCTCCTGGCACTTATCCTTGTAAGTGGAACAAGTGCTACACATGTCCTTACACTTACCACCATTCAGGGCCCCAGACAGTCCTTCCAGGTGAGGCGACACTTCACCTGTGAGTCGGCTGGGGTGATATACTGTGTCCGGTGCTCCAGATGTGGCCTTCTATTGTCATGTGTGATGCCAAGCAGAGGTACCGGATGGATGATGCTAATGAGAGAGATAAGAAAGACAATGGAGAAGCATTCAAAATGCTAATGAGAGAGAAGAGAGAGATTAATGGGAAAGAAACACAATTCAGATATTGACAGACCGTTTGCTTTGAACCTGAACTGTTTGAAGTTTGATGGACAGGCGATACCCCAGCAGGGGGATAAAAGGAGCAGGTTTGCTAAGGCACGAGACACACCACGAGACCCTGGAAAGAGCAGTGTACCCCCACAAGTTGGTGAGAGTTTGGAGAACCAGTTCGCGGGAACTGACCAGAGGCTCACAGGGTGTAAAGGTACGATTGGTGGGAACCTGGGGTGTGTGTCCGCCCTTGCCTGGGTGCCAGGTTCACCGCGGAAGAACAATCGTAACCGGAACAGAGGGGTCACAGTCGGTGACCACAGCGGGATCAGAAGGCATCAAAAGGTCTGCCTGAAACCAAATTACATCTCTCACTCTCTCTCTCTCTCCAAGGTACAACAACAGCAACTACTGCGAACTGCACTAAACTGAACTGAACTCTGCTTCACAAGACTGATCATTTTACCCCGAGACTGCGATAGAGCTTGATTGATTCCTATTACCCTATTTCTGTGTATCGGTGTGTATTATCATCGCTAACCTGTTGCATTTATATCCTTATGATTAGTGTACTGTATTACTTATTTCTTTAATAAAACTTTATTGGTTCCTACTAATCACAGACTCCAACGAGTGTTCCATTTCTGCTGGTTTGACAACCCAGTTACGGGGTACGTAACACTACATATTGGCGAGACCCGACGCAGACTGGGAGATGTTTTGCTGAACACCTACTCTTTGTCCACCAGAGAAAGCAGGATCTCCTGGCCACACATTTTAATTCCACATCCCATTCCCATTCTGACATGTCTATCCACGGCCTCCTCTACTGTAAAGATGAAGCCACACTCAGGTTGGAGGAACAACACCTTATATTCCGTCTGGGTAGCCTCCAACCTGATGGCATGAACATTGACTTCTCAAACTTCCGCTAATGCCCCACCTCCCCCTCGTACCCCATCCGTTATTTATTTATATACACACATTCTTTTTCTCTTTCTCCTTTTTCTCCCTCTGTCCCTCTGACTATACCCCTTGTCCATCCTCTGAGCTTTTCCCCCCCTCCCCCTTTTCCTTCTCCTTGGGCCTCCTGTCCCATGATCCTCTCATATCCCCTTTTGCCAATCACCTGTCCAGCTCTTGGCTCCATCCCTCCCCCTCCTGTCTTCTCCTATCATTTTGGATCTCCCCCTCCCGCTCCCACTTTCAAATCTCTTACTAGCTCTTCTTTCAGTCAGTCCTGACGAAGGGTCTCGGCCTGAAATGTCGACTGTACCTCTTCCTAGAGATGCTGCCTGGCCTGCTGCGTTCACCAGCAACTTTGATGTGTGTTGTGAGAAATTTAAGGTTGTATTAGTCATTCATTTCAGCTCCACAAAATCTTAGACAAAGATTGGATGACTACAGAACGAGTTCACAAAGTATATTTTGTGCTGTAGCAAGGGAATTGAAAGATTGGGAGTAAGTGAAGGAAAATGGTGCAGAAGTGATAAGTCAGCCTCGGCAGAGAAGACGTGAGAGGCTAAATGGCCTTCTCCTGTTTCTGTTCCTTACCTTCCAGTCATTTACTTTCAGTTTTGGCAGAATACATGTGCACATGTTTAGCAGAGTTGACAGCAATGGGGAATTGAATGGTTTTGGGACACAGACATTATGTGCCCACTGTAAAAGTGCATAGGGAACAGACAGTGACATCAGTATCTGACAATACTGATTTCATGCCAGCCCTTCGAAATCGGACTCCAGAGATGCTACCTGTAATGAACCTCACATTTGGTAGCAAGATATAATTGCTCCTGAATGACATCACACCACGGTCAATAACTTGGAAGTTGTGGATTTAGAGCAATATTGCCCAGTTTGGGGAATATCTGTGTATTTTACAGATAGGAAGACAAAGAGTTTTTACTCAGGGACCCAGAAAATCATGACTGTGACAGCTGTGATGTTGCACGTTCATGACAATCACCCATGTGGACAATATTTACATCGCTAGCTTTGTCAATCACCTTTGAGACATTTTGAAAAAAACTCAATCAAGTTATTGGACACAAATTTTCCTGTACAAAGCAGTGCTGACAGTCCCTAATCAGCCCATGGCTTTCCAAATTCTCATAATTCTATACTTAGGAGTCCTTTCCAATAACTTTTCTACCACTGGTCTACAGTTTCCTGGATTATCCCCATTTCCCTCTTGAGAAATGGAAGAACTTGCTACTCGCTAGTACTCTGGGACCTCACTGGTGGCTCCAGAGAGCATGGAAATATTGATCAAGGCGACAGCAATCTCATCAATACTTGGGCACAACCCATCAGGCCCTGGGGACTTATCCACCTTAATATTTGATTAAGGGATTGAATAGCACCTCCTTCTTTATCTCAAAATGCCCTAACATATTAGCACAGATCTCACTATCCTCCATAGTAAATGCTGTTGTGAAGTGTTCACCAAGGACATCACTCACATCCTCTGCCTCCATGCACATGTTCCCTCCTTTAATATCCTTGAGCGCTCCTGCCCTCACCCTAGTTATCCTCTTGCTCTTCATTTATGTACCGATGCCTTAGGATTCTTTTTACAACTACCTGGCAAAGAGTTTTCTTGGCCACTGCTGATTCTTCTATTTCCCTTCTTGAGTTCTTTCCCTATCTTCGTTATATTCCTCAATAGCTCCGTTTGATTTTTACATTCCCACACTGTCCATAAACTATCTTTCTTTTCATTTGGTCAAGAAGGCACCTATACACTGCTCCTTCAGCTGACATCTTCTGGAGAGATCATGAAACCATATAAAACACATGTTTTATGTCTCTCATGTTTGTTTTTCATCTTGAATCTGATTCTGAGTTTGGAGCCTATAATTTGCAGTTTGGAGATTGTTTGGGTGTTTCAGCACTCTGCCATTTCTGAGGGGATTTTTGGAGACAGAAGCGGCGTGTGTGAAGCTGGTGGCAAGAGGGCTGTGGGACAGGGTGTGAGCTGCTGTTCGTCCCCATTCTGCTGATTAAAGCTTCCATTGTTCAGTGATTAAAGCTGGAGAGAGATTGAAACGTTGAGGCAAATGTGGAAAGCCAGTGCCGGCTGTGATGATATCACACATCACGTGCCAGAATGTGACTGGACACAGCTCTGAACATGCGCAGAAATGTTAGAATGTTTCAGCACATGGCTTCGTGAAGCATGTTTAGTTTTGGTTCTTGTAAATAAAAGTTCTAGTTCTATTCTTCCAGAATACGTTTTGTTATTAGAAACCCACGGTACATATAAAGAACACAACATGGTGTCAAAAGTGGTTTTGGAAGAATAACCCAAGAAAATCGAAAAAAAAATTTGAATGTTTTCACTGTTCGCTAACAAGTTAAAACATGGAAGGTTTACAACCCCACCAAAACTTCAGCTGACTGGGAATGTAGCTGATAATTGGAGGAGATTTAAGCAACAGTTTGAACTGTAGTTATCGGCGGTCAATTATGAAGTAAAACAGGAAAAAACAAAAGCTGGGCTTCTGCTCCATGTGGTTGGGGATGGAAGTATTTGAGGTATATAATAATATTGTCTTTGAAGATGGAGATAATTTCAATTTAAAGTTGATAATGGACAAACTTGAAGTATTTTGTATACCGAAGCGTAATGTAACATATGAACAGTACAAATTTTTTACATGTACGCAAAGAGCTGCGAAAAAAGATTGATGAGTATATTACTGAGTTAATAAAGCATAGTAAGACTTGCAAGTTTGGATTGCTCACAGACTCTCTCATTAAAGATAAAATTGTTTGTGGCATTCGAAATAATGCTCTGAGAGAAAGGCTGTTGAGAGAAAAAGACATCGACTTGGAAAAAGCTTTGATTCTCTGCAAAGCTTCTGAAACAGTGACGTTGCAGGATGAAGAGCTTTTTGTTGAAAACTGCGATGTAAACGCTGTAAAAAAGCCTGAATATATCAGAAAATATAAGAAAACGACAACAAAACCGATGGAGAGCAATACGTTACCTGAGAGAAAAAAGTCATGTGATCGCTGTGCGTGGGAACATCAGCCAAATCAGTGTCGAGCGTATGGAAAAATTTGCAGAAACTGCAGTAAGAGAAATCATTTTTCATGCTGTTGCAGAAGGAGAAACAAAATGAAACAAGTAAATGCTGTGCTTGAAGATGAATTTGAGGAGTTTTATATAGATGTGCTTTGTGAAAATGAGCAAAGTAAGAATGACTGGACTATTCCATTGCAAGAGAATCAAAACAATATTCTGTTTAAATCTGATACTGGAGCACAAGTAAATGTCCTTGCAGAATCTGAGTTTGAGGCTTTAAAGCCAAGACCGGAGTTACATCAGACAAATATAAAAGTGACTGGATATTCAGGTGCAGACATTCCAGTTAAAGGAACATGTGTGGCAAAAGTATCACACAAAAATATGGTGCACACGCTTTCATTTGTGGTCATGCCAAAAAAATGTACAGTCAATGTTGGGTTTACCTGCCTGTTTTTACCTGACTGAATTTGATGAAAAGAATTTTAGTCCTAGATTGCGACACAGAGTCAGAAAACGGTGACTTGATGAAAGAGTATGAGGACTTGTTCAAAGGGCTTGGTTGTCTTCCAGGGGAGCACTCGATTAAAATTGACAACACAGTGCAACCCGTAATACATCCATGCAGAAAAGTACCTTGTGCATTACGTCATCAACTGAAAACAGAGCTAGATAGAATGGAAAGGCTAGGAGTCCTAAAAAAAATTGATGAACCAACTGAAGGAGTCAACTCGCTTGCCATTGTTGATAAAAAAAAAATGGAAAACTGAGGATTTCCTTATATCCAAGAGACTTGAATCGGGCCATTAAAGAGAACATTTCAAATTGCCTACTCCTGAAGAAATTATGTCGCAGTTTGCTAATGCAAAGTATTTTAGTAAATTAGATGCATCCTTGGGATTCTGGCAACTTAAATTAGATGAACCGAGTTCAAAATTGTGTAACTTTAACACTCCTTTTGCCAGATACTGTTTTCTTAGGCTTCTGTTTGGAATTGCACCAGCTCCTGAAGTGTACCATAAAACCATTCACGTTATAGGAGCACATTGAGGGCGTAGACACTTCCAAGGACGATATTATTGTTTGGGGATCATCTAAACAAGAGCATGACGCCAGAATCAGGCAAGTCTTTGAGGCAACACGCAGGGCGAACTTAAAGTTGAATGAAGACAAATGTCAGCTCGGAGTGACTGAACATACATTTGTGGGTGATATCATTAGTAAGGAGGGTGTGCGGCCTGATCCATTGAAGGTTTCTGCTATTGAGAACATGCCAAGACCGCGATGTAAAAAGGATGTTCAAAGGTTTATGGGAATGGTCAACTATATGGGAAAATCCATACCCAATCTTTGGGAACAGCTTGCTCCATTGAGGTAGCTAACAGAAAAGAAAAGGAATGGAGTTGGAACTACGAACAGGAGAAGGCATGGCGAAATCTCAAGAAAGTTCTCACCAAAGAACCTGTGTTTAAATTTTATGATGCTGAGAGACCCATCAAAATCTCACGTGATACATCTCAACCGAGCTTAGAGGCAGTATTACTCCGGAAACATGATCAGGATTGGCTACCAGTGGCATATGCATCTCGTTCATTGTCTGATCCAGAAACAAGGTATGCCCAAATTGAAAAAGAATTTCTCGGCATTATAAACGCAAACAACAGGAATTCTGCAGATGCTGGAAATTCAAGCAACACACATCAAAGTTGCTGGTGAACGCAGCAGGCCAAGCAGCATCTGTAGGAAGAGGTACAGTCGATGTTTCAGGCCGAGACCCTTCGTCAGGACTAACTGAAGGAAGAGTGAGTAAGGGATTTGAAAGTTGGCCGGGGAGGGGGAGATCCAAAATGATAGGAGAAGACAGGAGGGGGAGGGATGGAGCCAAGAGCTGGACAGGTGATTGGCA
Source organism: Mobula hypostoma (assembly GCF_963921235.1). Lineage (NCBI taxonomy): Eukaryota > Metazoa > Chordata > Chondrichthyes > Myliobatiformes > Myliobatidae > Mobula > Mobula hypostoma. Next base: position 70,803,436 of record NC_086113.1, on the reverse strand, counting down.
AAAGGGGATACGAGAGGATCATGGGACAGGAGGTCCGGGAAGAAAGACAAGGGGGGGGGGACCCAGAGGATGGGCAAGGGGTATATTCAGAGGGACAGAGGGAGAAAAAGGAGAGTGAGAGAAAGAATGTGTGTATAAAAATAAGTAACAGATGGGGTATGAGGGGGAGGTGGGGCATTAGCGGAAGTTAGAGAAGTCGATGTTAAACACAACACCTTATATAAGAGGTACAACACCTTATATTCCGTCTGGGTAGCCTCCAACCTGATGGCATGAACATTGACTTCTCTAACTTCCGCTAATGCCCCACCTCCCCGTTGTACCCCATCTGTTATTTATTTTTATGCACACATTCTTTCTCTCACACTCCTTTTTCTCCCTCTGTCCCTCTGAATATACCCCTTGCCCATCCTCTGGGTCCCCCCCTTGTCTTTCTTCCCGGACCTCCTGTCCCATGATCTTCTCGTATCCCCTTTTGCCAATCACCTGTCCAGCTCTTGGCTCCATCCCTCCCCCTCCTGTCTTCTCCTATCATTTTGGATCTCCCCCTCCCTCTCCAACTTTCAAATCCCTTACTCACTCTTCCTTCAGTTAGTCCTGACGAAGGGTCTCGGCCTGAAACGTCGACTGCACCTCTTCCTATAGATGCTGCCTGGCCTGCTGCGTTCACCAGCAACTTTGATGTGTGTTGCTCGGCATTATGTTTGCTTGCAGGAGATTTCATCAGTTTGTGTCAGGGCGATCTATTGATGTTGAAACTGATCATAATCCTTTGAGAATTCAGCGAATGATGATCAAATTGCAAAGATATGCACTGAATGTGTCATACACACCTGGAAAATTCATGTACACAGCTGACACACTTTCCAGAGCTGTGGATCCAACAACAAAAGACAGTCACAGGGATGCTGTTGATATACAGGCATCTGTTGATATGATCATAGAAACTGTACCTGTTTCTGCTGAAAAATTTAAACTGCTGTGTCTTGATACAGAGAAGGACAAAATTCTCAGTCAGGTAATACAAGTGGTGTTGGGTGGGTGGCCAGATAATAAGAGTGACTGTACCTCAGGAGTACAAGAATATTGGAACCACAGATCAGAACAGTATGTTGTGGATGGGATATTGTACAAAGGTAACAGAATTGTAATTCCTAAAAGTCTCAGAAAAGAAATGTTTGGTAAAATTCATGAAGGCCACCTAGGTGTTGAACAATGTAAGAGAAGGGCACAGGAAGTGGTATTTTGGCCCAGGATGAATCAAGAAATTGCAGAATTGTTGTCTTTTTGTCCAATATGTCTTAAATACCAACCTAGCAACCCGAAGAAGCCACTGCATCCACATCTGAGTCTTCAGAGACCTTCTCAGAAGACAGGCGTTGATCTTTTTGTTACTGACAACAAAGATTATCTATTAATAACAGATTACTACTCGTTGTATCCTGAGATGTATGTGATCTGAGCAGAACAACTGCAGAAAATGTAACTACATGCATGAAATCTGCTTTTTCAAGACATGGTGTACCTGATGAAGTTTTCACAGACAATGGTCCACAGTTCAGTGGTGAATGTATGAGACATTTTGCTCCTGAATGGGGCTTTGTTCATACAACATCTAGTCCATTTTTCCCTCGGTCCAATGGATTAGTTGATAAATTGGTAGGAATTGTCAAGAAACTGATACACAAAGCAAAAGATAGTGGAAGTGATTTTTATAAAGCTTTGGTAGCCTATCGCAGTACTCCACTCGAATGTGGATTTTCACCTGCTCAGCGATTGACGGGACGACGTTTGAGATCCAATCTGTCAATGGATGAGAGCCTTCTGAGAACGGGGGAAGGTGAACAAGTGAAAAGATGGAAAGATGAACACAAATAAAGCAGAAACTATACTTTGATAGACGTTCTCGTCCATTACCTGAACTGCACCAAGGAGATGAAGTGAGGATACAAGACAAAATGGACACATGGACACAGAAAGCTACAGCACTTGAAGAAGTACAACCCAGATCATACGTGGTCCAAACAGAGGAGGGAGCAGTGGTAAGAAGAAATCGCAAAGACCTCAAGAAAGAGCCAACTTCATAATTTCAGTTACCTGATGCAGATAAGACAAAATATGTAAATAATAATAATAATGAAACACAAGAACTGTGTGAACCACTTAGAAGGCCCACTCCTGTTCGTAAGCCCCAAAAGAGACTGATAGAGAGTTGTTAAATAATGTACTTGCTTTGATCAATGTTGTTAATTGTTTTTCTTTTTAAGGAAAAGAAGATGTGGTAATATACATGTCATGTGCCAGAACATGATTGGACACAGTTCTGAACATGCGCAGAAATGTTAGAATGTTCCAGCACGTGGCTTGGTGAAGCGTGTTTAGTTTTGGTTCTTGTGTCACGAACCCTGTGATGGGAATAAAGAACCAGCAGAGATGGAAAACACTTTGGAGTCCAGTATTGCTACAAACTAATAATATTTATTAGTAACTACACAATACAGTAATATAAATGTAAATAAATCAAACAGGTTAGCAATGATTATATATATAAGCAAGTATATCAGTAAGTGTGGAAATATATATATGAAAAACCAAGCTTCTCTAAGTCTAGGGGTAAAAAGATACAGTCTTACGATGATGAGTAAAGTTCAGTTCAGTTCATGGTATTGAGTTGAGTAGTGATGGAGAGAGAGAGGGAGAGATTTGAGTCTTCAGGTGAGCTGATGCCGTCGATCTTCTCGTTGTCCTCCGAAGTCCTTGAAAACTCACCGACTATGACCACAACAAAGGGGACCGTTTTTCTGTGGTAGAGCTATCACCCAGGCAAGGGTGGACACATGGACAACTCCCCACCAGTCACTGCCTTTTCTTTTCACTGCAAGAGCCACTGATCGATCCGCCTGATTGATCCTCCAAAAACCCACTTTTTCCGTGGGCATAACAAAGCTCATTCAGTGTCCAAAACATGTGCCTGAGGTCTATCATCTCACCTTCTATTTTATACTACCGTGCTGAGCATCAACTCTCACTCAAATAACTCCTCCTTCCATAGTCTGTGTAAGAAGTCTACCACTCTCTCTCCCGTCTCTCCCCCCTCTCTCCTTCTCTCTCCCCCCTGTCTCACCACACTGTCTCCCCTGTCTCGCCACTCTATCTCCCCTGTCTCTCCCCCATCTCTCCCCTGTCTCTCCACTTTCTCTCCCCTCTCTCTCCCCTCTCTCTCCCCTGTCTTACCCCTCTCTCTCCCATGTCTCACCACTCTCTCTCCCTGTCTCACCCCCTCTCTCTCCCTGTCTCTCCCCTCTCTCTCTCCCTGTCTCTCGTCCTCTCTCTCCCCTGTTTCTCCCCCTGTCTCTCCCCCTCACTCCCCTGTCCCACCCACTCTCTCTCCCCTGTCTCTCCCCCAGCCTCTCCCCTGTCTCACAACTCTCTCCCCCCGTCTCACCACTCTCTCTCCCCTGTCTCTCCTCTTCTCTCTCCCCGTCTCACCACTCTATCTCGCCTGTCTCACACCCTCTCTCTCCACTGTCTCTCCCCTCTCTCTCCCCTGTCTCACCACTCTATCTCCCCTATCTCTCCCCCTCTCTCTCCCCTGTCTCACCACTCTATCTCCCCTGCCTCACCCCCTCTCTCTCCCCTGTCTCTCCCCCTCTCTCCCCTATCTCTCCCCCTCTCTCTCCCCTGTCTCACCACTCTATCTCCCCTGTCTCACCCCCTCTCTCTCCCGTGTCTCTCCCCTCTCTCTCCCTGTCTCTCCCCTCTCTCTCCCCTATCTCTCACCCTCTCTCTCCCCTGTCTCACCACTCTATCTCCCCTGTCTCTCCCCCAGCCTCGTCCCTGTCTCACAACTCTCTCCCCCCCGTCTCACCACTCTCTCTCCCCTGTCTCTCCTCTTCTCTCTCCCCTGTCTCACCACTCTATCTCCCCTGTCTCTCCCCCTCTCTCTCCCCTATCTCTCCCCCTCTCTCTCCCCGTCTCACCACTCTATCTCGCCTGTCTCACACCCTCTCTCTCCACTGTCTCTCCCCTCTCTCTCCCCTGTCTCACCACTCTATCTCCCCTATCTCTCCCCCTCTCTCTCCCCTGTCTCACCACTCTATCTCCCCTGCCTCACCCCCTCTCTCTCCCGTCTCTCCCCCTCTCTCCCCTATCTCTCCCCCTCTCTCTCCCCTGTCTCACCACTCTATCTCCCCTGTCTCACCCCCTCTCTCTCCCGTGTCTCTCCCCTCTCTCTCCCTGTCTCTCCCCCTCTCTCTCCCCTATCTCTCACCCTCTCTCTCCCCTATCTCTCACCCTCTCTCTCCCCTATCTCTCCCCTCTCTCTCCCCTGTCTCACCACTCTATCTCCCCTGTCTCTCCCCCAGCCTCTCCCCTGTCTCACAACTCTCTCCCCCCCGTCTCACCACTCTCTCTCCCCTGTCTCTCCTCTTCTCTCTCCCCTGTCTCACCACTCTATCTCCCCTGTCTCTCCCCCTCTCTCTCCCCTATCTCTCCCCCTCTCTCTCCCCGTCTCACCACTCTATCTCGCCTGTCTCACACCCTCTCTCTCCACTGTCTCTCCCCTCTCTCTCCCCTGTCTCACCACTCTATCTCCCCTATCTCTCCCCCTCTCTCTCCCCTGTCTCACCACTCTATCTCCCCTGCCTCACCCCCTCTCTCTCCCCTGTCTCTCCCCCTCTCTCCCAATCTCTCCCCCTCTCTCTCCCCTGTCTCTCCCCTCTCTCTCCCTGTCTCTCCCCCTCTCTCTCCCCTATCTCTCACCCTCTCTCTCCCCTGTCTCTCCCCCTCTCTCTCCCCTATCTTTCCCCCTCTCTCTCCCCTGTCTCACCACTCTATCTCCCCTGTCTCTCCCCTCTCTCTCCCTGTCTCTCCCCCCTCTCTCCCCTGTCTCTCCCCTCTCTCTCCCTGTCTCACCCCCTCTCTCTCCCCTGTCTCTCCCCTCTCTCTCCCTGTCTCTCCCCCTCTCTCTCCCCTATCTCTCCCCCTCTCTCTCCCCGTCTCACCACTCTATCTCCCCTGTCTCTCCCCTCTCTCTCCCCTGTCTCTCCACTCTCTCTCCCCTGTCTCACCTCTCTCTCCCCTGTCTCTCCCCCTCTCTCTCCCCTGTCTCTCCCCTATCTCTCCCCCTCTCTCTCCCCTGTCTTACCACTCTATCTCCCCTGTCTCTCCCCCTCTCTCTCCCCTGTCTCTCCCTCTCTCTCCCCTGTCTCACCACTCTATCTCCCCTGTCTCTCCCCTGTCTCCCCCCTGTCTCTCCCCCTCTCTCTCCCCTGTCTCTCCCCGTCTCTCCCCCCTCTCTCTCCCCTGTCTCACCACTCTATCTCCCCGTCTCTCTCCCTCTCTCTCCCCTGTCTCACCACTCTATCTCCCCTGTCTCACCCCTATCTCTCCCCTGTCTCTCCCCCTCTCTCTCCCCTGTCTCACCCCCTCTCTCTCCCCTGTCTCTCCCCTGTCTCTCCCCTCTCTCTCCCTGTCTCTCCCCCTCTCTCTCCCCTATCTCTCACCCTCTCTCTCCCCTGTCTCTCCCCCTCTCTCTCCCCTATCTCTCCCCTCTCTCTCCCCTGTCTCTCCCCCTCTCTCTCCCCTATCTCTCCCCCTCTCTCTCCCCTGTCTCACCACTCTATCTCCCCTGTCTCTCCCCTCTCTCCCTGTCTCTCCCCCTCTCTCTCCCGTCTCTCCCCCTCTCTCCCTGTCTCACCCCCTCTCTCTCCCCTGTCTCTCCCCTCTCTCTCCCCTGTCTCACCCCCTCTCTCTCCCCTGTCTCTCCCCTGTCTCTCCCCTCTCTCTCCCTGTCTCTCCCCCTCTCTCTCCCCTGTCTCTCCCCCTCTCTCTCCCCTATCTCTCCCCCTCTCTCTCCCCTGTCTCACCACTCTATCTCCCCTGTCTCTCCCCTCTCTCCCTGTCTCTCCCCCTCTCTCTCCCGTCTCTCCCCCTCTCTCCCTGTCTCACCCCCTCTCTCTCCCCTGTCTCTCCCCTCTCTCTCCCTGTCTCTCCCCCTCTCTCTCCCCTGTCTCTCCCCTGTCTCTCACCCTCTCTCTGCCCTGTCTCACCACTCTATCTCCCCTGTCTCTCTCCCTCTCTCTCCCCTGTCTCACCACTCTATCTCCCCTGTTTCACCCCTATCTCTCCCCTGTCTCTCCCCCTCTCTCTCCCCTGTCTCACCACTCTATCTCCCCTGTCTCACCCCCTCTCTCTCCCCTGTCTCACCACTCTATCTCCCCTATCTCTCCCCCTCTCTCTCCCCTGTCTCACCACTCTATCTCCCCTGTCTCTCCCCTCTCTCCCTGTCTCTCCCCCTCTCTCTCCCGTCTCTCCCCCTCTCTCCCTGTCTCACCCCCTCTCTCTCCCCTGTCTCTCCCCTGTCTCACCACTCTATCTCCCCTGTCTCTCCCCTGTCTCACCCCCTCTCTCTCCCCTGTCTCTCCCTGTCTCACCCCCTCTCTCTCCCCTGTCTCTCCCCTCTCTCTCCCTGTCTCTCCCCTTCTCTCTCCCCTATCTCTCCCCCTCTCTCTCCCCTTTCTCACCACTCTATCTCCCCTGTCTCACCCCCTCTCTCTCCCCTGTCTCACCACCCTATCTCCTCTGTCTCTCCCCCCTCTCTCTCCCCGTCTCACTCCCCTGTCTCCCCCTGTCTCTCCCCCTCTCTCTCCCCTGTCTCTCCCCTGTCTCTGCCCCTCTCTCTCCCCTGTGTCACCACTCTATCTCCCCTGTCTCTCCCCCTCTCTCTCCCCTGTCTCACCACTCTATCTCCCCTGTTCTTCCCCTGTCTCCCCCTGTCTCTCCCCTGTCTCTCCCCCTCTCTCTCCCCTGTCTCACCAATCCATCTCTCCTGCCTCTCCCCCTCTCTCTCCCCTCTCTCCCCCTCTCTCTCCCCTGTCTCACCCCCTCTCTCTCCTGTCTCACCACTCTCTCTCCCCTGTCTCTCCCCTGTCTCCCTCCTGTCTCTCCCCTGTCTCTCCCCCTCTCTCTCCCCTGTCTCACTACTCTATCTCCCCTGTCTCACCCCCTCTCTCTCCCCTGTCTCTCCCCCTCTCTCTCCCCTGTCTCACCACCCTATCTCCCCTGTCTCTCCCATCTATCTCCCTGTCTCTCCCCCCTCTCTCCCCTATCTCTCCCCCTCTCTCTCCCCATCTCACCACTCTATCTCCCCTGTCTCACCCCCTCTCTCTCCCTGTCTCTCCCCCTCTCTCTCCCCTGTCTCACCACTCTATCTCCCCTGTCTCACCACCCTATCTCCCCTGTCTCTCCCCCTCTCTCTCCCCTGTCTCTCCCCCTCTCTCTCCCCTGTCTCACCACTCTATCTCCCCTGTCTTTCCCCTGTCTCCCCCTGTCTCTCCCCCTCTCTCTCCCCTGTCTCTCCCCGTCTCTCTCCCCTGTCTCACCACTCTATCTCCTCTGTCTCTCCCCCTCTCTCTCCCCTATCTCTCCCCCTCTCTCCCCCCTGTCTCTCCCCTCTCTCTCTCCTGTCTCACCACTCTATCTCCCCTCTCTGTCCCCCTCTCTCCCCTGTCTCACCACTCTATCTCCCCTCTCTTTCCCCTGTCTCTCCCATTCTCTCTCTTTCTTTTCAATTTTTTTATTGTTATATTATACAGAAAAAATATAACATGAGTACATTGAAGTAACAACACTTATAATGTCTCAAAAAAGACTTTATCTTGAAGATTGAAAAAAAATTTTGTGATAACAAAAAAAACCTAATAAACAGAAAAGTGAGGGAAAAAAGGAACCCATTTGGTGTACAACCCCGGAGCCATGCGTCATACAAAAAGCTTCTAAAAATAAACACCAAACCGCCAGCAAGAAAAGAAAATATACTAAAAAATTTACAATTAGATCGTGGAAAACTTGTATCAATTAGCTTAAATGATAATAATGAGCAAATGAGCCCCATCTTTTCTCAAAATCAAATAAAGGTTCAAAGGTTCGACTTCTAACTTTCTCCAAACTAAGTCATAGCATCACTTGAGAGAACCATTGTGACAAAGTGGGAGCTGATGTATCCTTCCACTTCAACAAAATGGCCCTCCTGGCTATCAATGTAACAAATACAATAACATGTTGGTCAGACACAGAAATACCATGAATATTTTGAGGAATTATTCCAAAAAGCACAGTTAATTTATTAGGTTGTAAATTAATTTTAAGTGCTTTAGAAATTGTTGAAAAAACCGACTTCCAGAACTGTTCCAATATAGAACAAGACCAAAACATATGTGTCAGTGTAGCTATCTCGGTTTTACATCTATCACAATGACCATCAACATTAGAAAAAATTTTAGAAAGTCTCTCCTTCGTCAAATGATAACGATGTACAATTTAAAATTGAATCAATGAATGGCTAGCACAAATTGAAGAAGAGTTAACCAACTTCAAAATCTGCATCCAACCCTCCATCATAAAAGTCAAATTAAGTTCCTTTTCCCAATCCTATTTAATCTGAGATAAAGGACACTTATCCCATTGTAATAATAAATTATAAATTCTTCCAGTAGAACCCTTAATCAAAGGATTCATACTCATAATAGTATCTAAGAGGTCAGCCTCCAATATGTAAGGAAAATTACTTAAATATTTTTGTAAAAAATGTCTAACTTGGTGTTGCAGAAAATGTGAGTATGAAAGAGAATATTTATCAATTAATTGTTCAAAAGACATCAATCTATCTTCTTTAAATAAATCCAAAAAAGAATTAATACCTTTATTTTTCCAAAGTAAAAAAATTGGATCAGTCAAAGAAGGCTTAAAAAAGTAATTTCGATAAATTGAACTACAAAGTTTAAATTTTTTGAGATTAAAAAAAATTGAGGAACTGGAGCCAAATTTGTAAAGAATAATTAATCACAGGATATAGGTTTAAATTAACAACTTTAACAAATTTCATAGGTAAAGGAGTTCCCAATAATGAAGTTAAATAAAACTGTTTTACAACTTTCAGTTCCAGGTCTACCCAAATTGGCTGATCACTCTTATCAACCCAGTATAACCAAAAAGACATGTATTGCACATTAACAGCCCAATAATTCATTCTTAGATTAGGCAAAGCAAGACCTCCATCCTTTTTCAATTTTTGCATGCGACATTTGCTAATTCTTGGTCTTTTATTATTCTAAATAAAAGATAAAATAATAGAATCAATCCGATCAAAAAACTTCCTAGTCAAAAAATCAGGAATGTTCTGAAATAAATATAAAATTTTTGGTAAAATCATCATTTTAACTATATGAATACGACCAACAAGTGAAAATGTAAGTGGACTCCATCTACTAAATAAATACTTCATAGAGTCTACTAAAGGAACAAATTTGGCTTTATAAAGATCCTTATATTTTTTAGTAATTATAATACCTAAATATCTAAAAGAGTCTGTGACTTTAAAAGGAGTATTATCATATATAGAGACAGAATCATTTAAAGGAAACAATTCACTGCTACTAAAAATTATTTTATATCCTGAAAAACTTCCAAATTCATTAAATAATTTTAGCAAGGCAGGAATAGATTTGTCAGGGTTAGATATATAAACCAATAAATCATCAGCGTAAAGAGAGATCTTATGCATGGTCTCATTCACAAAGATCCCATGGATATTTTTAGCCTCACGGAGAGCAATTGCAAGGGGTTCTAATATTAAATTAAACAACAAAGGACTTAATGGACAGCCTTGCCTTGTCCCCTGTGAAAGCTAAAAAAAGACCTACAATTGTTAGTAACAACAGTAGCAATAGGGGCTTTATATATCACTTTAATCCAATTATTAAAATTAGCACCAAAGCCAAATTTCTCTAAAACATTGAATAAATATTTCGATTCGACTCGATCGAACGTTTATTCAGCATCCAAAGATACAACACATTGTGGAATTTTAGAAGAGGATGAATATATAATAGTAAATAGTCTCCAAACATTTGAAAAAGAATAGTGACCCTTTATAAAGCCTGTTTGATCTTTAAAAATAATTTTACCGAAAATATTCTCCAACCCATTGGCCATTATCTTTTACAGAATCTTAGCATCGACGTTCAGTAATGAAATAGGTCTATATGAAGCACAGTCAGTAGGATTTTTATCTTTTTCAAGAATTAAAAAAAATAGAAGCCTCATAAAAAGTAGAGGGTAAGTCACCTTTCACAAAAGAATCCTTAAACATTTCCAACATATACAGAGAAAGCAACTTTCCAAATTTTTAATAAAATTCTACAGGATAGCCATCAAGTCCCGGGGACTTACCAGATTGCATTGAAAAAATAGCTTTCTGAATTTCGGCTTCAGTGATTTGAGAATCAAGAGATTTTTGATCCTCAGCCAAGATTTTAGGAAAAACAATCTTTCATAAAAAAACATTCATTGCAGAGGAATTGTCATGGTCCGGATCGGGGTCCCTTTAAATTTACTTTGTTTATGTTATGATCCGGACCATTGACTCCCTGTTTCCCTTTGGTTCCCTGTTTTCCTGTGTCCCTCGGCCTTGGTGATTGGAGGCAATTAACTCTCGGCTGAACCGGTAGTTTATAGTCTCCGGCTTTCAGCTGTTCGGCACGGGAGCATCTGCAAAGTCATCCAAGGTACGGTGTGCCGATGTCATCTGGCCGGAGCAAGCCTAGTCTCTGCCGAAGCGAGTGCCGGTAATTCGCCTTTTCCTCACCGGAGCAACCCTGTCCAGTTACCTCGCCAAAGCGAGCCTGCAAAGTTTCCTCACTGAGGTGGGTCCGTCAGTTAACCCGCCGGAGGGAATCAAGAACCGCTGTCTACTGTTCCCGGGCCGAGTCGAGATATCGCCACTACCCGGAGGCTCCAAGTCAAGTCCTGGCTCTGGCAGCATCCAAGTACCAAGTCAAGTCCTGGCTCCGGGGGCATCCACGTTCTGAGTCGAGTCCCGGCCCTGGTGGCATCCGCGTTCCGAGTCGAGTCCCGGCCCTGGCAGCTTCCCAGCTCCGAGTCGAGACCCAGCCCTGGCAGCATCCCAGTTCCGAGTCGAGACCCGGCCCTGGCGGCATCCGCGTTCCGAGTCGAGTCCTGGCCCTGGCGGTCTGTGATTCCTGTCCTACCCCCCTGTCTGAATCCATTCTCTGTCCCTCTCACCTCTAGCCCTCGTCTGCAGCCCCCGCCTGCACCTCGGTCTAGTTCCATCACCAGAGCAAGGTAAGTACTGTCTGGTGTTATTTTGTGCTGGTCTTGTCTTGTCCTCACCACCGTGGGGTAAGTCAGACCGTCTTGCCGTTGCCCCGCGGCGGGTCATGAGTCCCGGCCCTATGTCCTGTACCCAAGGAGGGGTCCCGGCTCTCTGTTCTGTGTATGCGTCCCGGCCCTATGTCCTATACCCAAGGAGGGGTCCCGACTCTGTGTTCTGTGTGTGTGTTCATGGTTCCACGTGCCTGCTGTCCCGAGACCGAGGCTCTGTTTTTCCATGTTCCTCCTCTTCCTAGCCCATGTCATGTCCTTGCCTGGTTCTGGGGTCCGAGCCCGAGGCAAGACCCTGGTACTGGGTCCTTGCCCAGTCTCTGGCTCGGAGTTCATACCCTAGCCTCTTCATGTCACCTCTAGTTCTGGGAGCCAATTCCGAGTCCTAGCCCAGACCCCTAGTCCCAGCCTAGTCGTAGTCCTGAGACCTTGTCCGGTTCACTATCCTGCTTCTGTCTTGCTCTCCTGGTATCAAACAATAAACTCAATCTAATTAACCTCACAAGATGTGTCTTGTATTTGGGTCCACCCTTCCTCCCTATGCCCCCCTGGTGTGATAGGAATCTAACGGACATTGAGACTTTTAAAGCTCAGCCTAAAAATCTTGAAAAATCTTATTAATTTCTTCATATTTCTGAGCCAAGGTACCATCTTTCCGACGGATTATCATGATTTGCCTGTATTATTTTTATCTCCAAACATATAAAATTGGCTCTTTAACTTAAGTAAATATCCTTCCATGGGATGAGTTAATAACAGGTTATATTGTGATTGAAGTTCCACCCTTTGTTTAAATAAGTCAGTATTGGGGGAAATTGTATAGATATTATCTAAATCTTTAATTTGCTTTGAAATTCTATCTAATTCTGCTTTAGTTTGCTTGTTAAGTTTAGCTGAATAAGAAATAATCTGACCACGTAAAAATGCTTTAAATGTATCCCAAATAACTAATTTAGACATACCCCCTATATCATTAAGAACAAAAAAATTATTTTATCTGGGTTTCAATGAAACTGACAAAGTCAGAGTTTTACAATAATGTCTGAGACATGCGCCAAGGTGGGCGGACAAGAATGACATCATCAAATTCAAAAGACAAACTCAGAGGGGCATGAACAGATATAACAATAGCAACATATTCGCCAGTTTTAACACGAGGCAAGAAGTGGGGATCGATTATAGTATAATCGATCCTCAAATATTTTTTATAAACATGTGAGAAGAAAGAATATTCTCCACTCTCTCTCTCCCCTGTCTCTCCCCCCTCACCCCTGTCTCACCCCCTCTCTCTCTCCCCTCCCTCACCACTCCCTCTCCCCTGTCTCACACCCTCTCTCTCCCTCTTTCTACCCTGTCTCTCCAATATCTCTCCCTTGACTCACCACACACTCCCCTGTCTCACCCCCTCTCTCTCCCCTGTATCTCCACACTCTCTCCCCTCTATCCCTCTCTCTCCCCTATCTCTCCACACTCTCTCCCCTGTCTCTCCCCCATCTCCCCTGTCCGACTCCCTCTCTCTCCCCTAACTCTCCCCCTCTCTCTCCCCTGTCTCACCCCCTCTCTCTCCCCTGTATCTCCACACTCTCTCCCCTGTCTCCATCCCTCTCTCTCCCCTGTCTCTCCACTCTCTCCCCCCTGTCTCACCCCATCTCTCTCCCCTGTCTCACCCCCTCTCTCCCCTGTATCTCCACACTCTCTCCCCTGTCTCTATCCCTCTCTCTCCCCTGTCTCCACACTCTCTCCCCGTCCGACTCCCTCTCCCGTAACTCTCCCCCACTCTCTCCCCTGTATCTCCACACTCTCTCCCCTCTATCCCTCTCTCTCCCCTGTCTCTCCACTCTCTCTCCCCTGTCTCTCCCCCTGTCTCTCCCCTGTCTCACCCCCTCTCTCTCCCCTGTATCTCCACACTCTCTCCCCTGTCTCTATCCCTCTCTCTCCCCTGTCCGACTCCCTCTCTCTCCCCTGTCTCACCCTCTCTCTGCTCTCTCTCCTCCTCTCTTCATGCTCACTACTGTCTCACTTTCGCTCTCTCCCCTCTCCCCCTCCCACTCTCTCCAGTCCTCCTCTCCCCCTCCCTTCTCTCTCCCCCTCTCCCTCCCTTTCTCCCCCTCTCTCGCCCCTCTCTCCTTCCATCTCTCCCCAGTCACCCCTCTCTCCCCCTCTCCCTCCCTTTCTCCCCCTCTCTCACCCCTCTCTCCATCTCTCCCCAGTCACCCCTCTCTCCCCCTCTCCCTCCCTTTCTCCCCCTCTCTCGCCCCTCTCTCCTTCCATCTCTCCCCCACTTCTTCCTGCACCCCTTCTCCCTCTTTCTTCCTCTCTCCCAGTCTCCCCCTCTTCCCCTTCCTCCCCCTCTCCCTCTCTCTCTCACTCTTTCCTCCTCTCCCTCTCTATCTCCCTCTCCCTCACCCTCTCTCCCTTCTCCCTTCCCCTCTATCTTCCCCGCTCTCCCCCTCCCCCTCGCCCACCCTCTCTCCCCCTCTCTCTCCCTCTCCCTCCCCCTCCCTCCCCCTCCCTCCCCCTCCCTCCCCCTCTCCCTTCCGCCTTTCCACTCTCTCCCTCTCCCTCCCCTCCTGCCCCCCCTCTTCTTCTCTCTGACTGTACGATTGCTCGTGCTCTCCCTCACACTCTGTCTCCACCCGTCTCCTTGCTCTCTCCCTCTCCCTACCTTTCACCACCTTCTTTTCCCTTCTCTCTTCCATCTCTCACTGCCGACAGAGTGATCAGCAGCACTGGGGCTCCACAGGGGACTGTCTTGTCTCCCTTTCTCTTCACCATTTACACCTCGGACTTCAACTACTGCACAGAGTCTTGTCATCTTCAGAAGTTTTCGGATGACTCTGCCATAGTTGGATGCATCAGCAAGGGAGATGAGGTTGAGTACAGGGCTACGGTAGGAAACTTTGTCACATGGTGTGAGCAGAATTATCTGCAGCTTAATGTGGAAAAGACTAAGGAGCTGGTGGTAGACCTGAGGAGAGCTAAGGTACCGGTGACCCCTGTTTCCATCCAGGGGGTCAGTGTGGACATGGTGGAGGATTACAAATACCTGGGGATACGAATTGACAATAAACTGGACTGGTCAAAGAACACTGAGGCTGTCTACAAGAAGGGTCAGAGCCGTCTCTATTTCCTGAGGAGACTGAGGTCCTTTAACATCTGCTGGACGATGCTGAGGATTGTTCTACGAGTCTGTGGTGGCCAGTGCGATCATGTTTGCTGTTGTGTGCTGGGGCAGCAGGCTGAGGGTAGCAGACACCAACAGAATCAACAAACTCATTCGTAAGGCCAGTGATGTTGTGGGGATGGAACTGGACACTCTGACGGTGGTGTCTGAAAAGAGGATGCTGTCCAAGTTGCATGCCATCTTGGACAATGTCTCCCAGCCACTACATAATGTACTGGTTGGGCACAGGAGTACATTCAGCCAGAGACTCATTCCACCGAGATGCAACACAGAGCGTCACAGGAAGTCATTCCTGCCTGTGGCCATCAAACTTTACAACTCCTCCCTTGGAGGGTCAGACACCCTGAGTCAATAGGCTGGTCCTGGACTTACTTCATAATTTACTGGCATAATTTACATATTACTATTTAACTATTTATGGTTTAATTACTATTTATTATTTATGGTGCAACTGTAACGAAAACTAATATCCCCCGGGATCAATAAAGTTTGACCGATACTAATACTAATAGTCTCTTTCTCCCCCCTACTGCCCCTCTCTCCCCTTTGCTCTCTTCCCCACCTCACCCAGCTCCATCTCCCGTAGTCACGCCACCTTTCTCCTCACGCCACCAATCTCTCTCACCCCTCCATCCCTCTCTTTCTCATCCCCTCCCCCCTCTTTCCTGCTCCCTCCTCCTGTCCTTCTCCCTCTCCCTCTCTCTCTCCACCCCTTCTCTCCACTCTCTTTCTCCCACCTTCCCGTCTCCCCGATCCCTTCCCCCTTTCCCGCACTCTCTCTCCTCCCCTTCTCTCCACTCTCTTTCTCCCAGCTCCCCCCCTCCCAGAACCTTCCCCCTTTCCTGCACTCTCTCTCCTCCCCTTCTCACAACTCTCTTTCTCCCAGCTCCCCCCTCTCCCCGATCCTTCCCCCTTTCCCGCACTCTCTCTCCCCCCCACTCTCCGCGATCCTTCCCCCTTTCCTGCACTCTCTCTCCTCCCCTTCTATCCACTCTCTTTCTCCCAGCTCCCCCCTCTCCCCGACCCTTCCCCCTTTCCCGCACTCTCTCTCTGACCCCTCTCCCCGACCCTTCCCCCTTTCCCGCACTCTCTCTCCTCCCCCTCTCTCCACTGTCTTTCTCCGAGCTCTCCCCCTCCCCGAACCTTCCCCCTTTCCTGCACTCTCTCTCCTCCCCTTCTCACAACTCTCTTTCTCCCAGCTCCCCCCTCTCCCCGATCCTTCCCCCTTTCCCGCACTCTCTCTCCCCCCCACTCTCCGCGATCCTTCCCCCTTTACCGCACTCTCTCTCCTCCCCTCCCCACTCTCTTTCTCCCAGCTCCCCCCTCTCCCCGACCCTTCCCTCTTTCCCGCACTCTCTCTCTGACCCCTCTCCCCGACCCTTCCCCCTTTCCTGCACTCTCTGTCCTCCCCCCTCTCCCCGACCCTTCCCCCTTTCCCGCACTCTCTCTCCTCCCCCTCTCCCCGACCCTTCCCCCTTTCCCGCACTCTTTCTCCACCCTTTCTCTCCACTCTCTTTCTCCCAGTTCCCCCCTCTCCCCGATCCTTCCCCCTTTCCCGCACTATCTCTCCTCCTCTTCTCTCCATTCTCTTTCTCCCAGGTCCCCCCTCTCCCCGATCCCTTCCCCCTTTCCCGCACTCTCTCTCCTCCCCTTCTCTCCACTCTCTTTCTCCCACCTCCCCCCTCTCCCCGATCTCTTCCCCTTTTCCCGCACTCTCTCTAGTCCCCTTCTCTCCACTCTCTTTCTCCCAGCTCCCCCTTCTCCCCGACCCTTCCTCCTTTCCCGCATTCTCTCTCCTCCCCTTCTCACAACTCTCTTTCTCTCAGCTCCCCCTCTCCCCGATCCTTCCCCCTTTACCGCACTCTCTCTCCCCCCCACTCTCCGCGATCCTTCCCCCTTTCCCGCACTCTCTCTCCGCCCCCCCTCTCCCCGACCCTTTCCCCCTTTCCCGCACCCTCTCTCCACCTCTTCTCTCCACTCTCTTTCTCCCAGCTCCCCCCTCTCCCCGACCCTTTCCCCTTTCCCGCACTCTCTCCTCCCCTTCTCACAACTCTCTTTCTCCCAGCTCCCCCCTCTCCCCGACCCTTCCCCCTTTCCCGCACTCTCTCCTCCCCTTCTCACAACTCTCTTTCTCCCAGCTCCCCCCTCTCCCCGACCCTTCCCCCTTTCCCGCACTCTCTCCTCCCCCTCTCTCCACTCTCTTTCTCCCAGCTCCCCCCTCTCCCCGACCCTTCCCCCTTTCCCGCACTCTCTCTCCTCCCCTTCACTTCTCTCTTTCACTTCTGCCTCTCTCTCCATTTTCTGCCCCTCTTTCTCTCCTACCCCTCTCCCCCTCACTTTCTCCCTCACTCCCCCTCTACCTCCTTCTCTCTCACCCCACTCTCCCCTCTCTCATCCCTCTCTCTCTTACCCTCTTCCCTTCTCCCCTCTTTTCCCCACATCTCTGCCTCTCTCCCCTCTTCCCTCCACTCTTCCCGCTGTCCCCCACCTCCCTCTCTCTACCCCCTCTGTCAAACCCCTCTCCCCACATCTCTCGCCATCTCTCCCCGACTCCCCTCTATCTCCCTCCTTACCCCACCTTCACCTCCCCTCCTCCCACCACTCTCTCCGCTATCCCCCTCTCTCCACCGCGCTTCCCCGGTTTCTCCTTTCCTTCTCTCCCCCCTCGATCTCCCGGTTTCTCTGCCCTTTCTCTCAACTGACTCTGAAGACCAGCGGTGTTTCCCGTTTGAGAGTTTTAGTTAATGGCCCTATTTGGCCAAGTGTTTATTGTTTTATTTTCCCTTTAACACTGTTCGCGTTAAAGTTTTGTGAACTATCGACCTGCTTCACTCTCTCTCACTCCGCACTTGGGCCATATCCGAACCTGGTAACAGCAAGTCTCGAACACACAAAGATGGACCCAGCAGAGAGCGAGCAGCTGACCTTGGCCATGAGGTTCATTGGTCAGGTAGGAGACAAGCTACAGGCAATGGAATCTGTTCTCAGTGAAGTTACAGAGGCAATGAGGCAGATAACCTCGTGCCGCCAAGCCCAGTCTCACTTGGAGGAACAGGTATCATCCTGAGCCACAACTGTTCAACAGATAATCGGACTCAGGTGTCTGCGATATCCACACTCACAGCTGCCATCCACGAACTTACTGTGAACAGCCAGCATCAGCCGACAGCCATTGACGTTCTCGCCAGCTCAGTTCAGCAGATTCAGACCACCTTAGTCTCACTCCCAGCATCTCACAGGTCTTTCTTTTCTGCTGCCATACAATCCCTGCTAATAATGCTCCCGCTCCCGGACCAGAGGTGACTCCCTCATTCAGAAGCCCACAGACTCCCGCGTCTGTACAAGAACCGAGTATTCACCACCAGGCAGATATTCTGGTGATCTCGATGGCTGCAGGAATTTTATTACCCAATGTGAGCTGACATTCCAAGCCCAGCCTGATCGTTTTGGTGATGCGCGAAAACTGACATACATGGTCAATCTTCTTGATGGCCCTCCACTCAGCCTGTTCAACTCTTTACGGGAGCAAGGATTCCCCGCAGCCCAATTGTTTCGTCATTTCGTGGTGGAGTTAAGGAGGGTTTTTCATCTTCCAGTACGTGGTCAGGAGGCTGACCACTGACTCTTGGACCTATCCAAGACAGAGGAACGGTGGGAGCCTATGCAGTCATATTCCGTACTCTTGCAGTAGAGATGGGATGGAATGAGAGATCTCTCATCACTGCCTTCCAGCGTGGACTGAATGCAGGAGTCCGGCGGGAGATCACTGTCCGGGACGAGCAGGATAGTCTGGATGACCTGATTAATCTGGCTATTCGAGTTGACGACCGGGTAACTGAGTGGCGCAAGGAAAGAATGTTTCAAATTTCCTACGCGCCGCCTGATCACCATCTTTCCTTGACCTCTCCCCCTCCCTCACCACCCAGCACCCAGCCCATGGAGGAGCCTATGCAAGTGGGGTGCATGTGCCTGTCTTAGAAGGAATGAGAGCGGTGCGGAGAACAGGTTCCTGCCTCTGCTGTGGTGATCCAGGACACTTCCGGGTGCCAAGTACCAGGGGCAGTTCAGGTGAATTAACCAGACAGAAAGATACTTCTACATGATGGCTGCCTCCGAGCTCCAGTTGGAGGGGTTGGGTGGAAAGGTGGATCTGACTGGTTCCCAGACATTGATCTTTTCTTTTAATTCCTGAGTTGGAACTCCCCATCCTTGAGCAAGAGAGATGACCATGAGATTTCCGGCTTCACCAGAGTCGATAAACACCTGAAGTTCATGGGATCTCTCCACGGATCGATTGGTCTTTCTTCCTCTGAGCACGCTTTCTCCTCCTCTCCCCTACTCTACACCACCCACTCTCTCTCCCCCTCTCCCCAATATTCCTCCCTCTCCTACTCTCTGTCCCCCTTCCTCTCCCCTCTCTCTCTACCCCCTCACCCTCTCCCCAGCTCACTCTCCCACCACGCTCTCCCCCACTCTCTCCCCTCTTTCCTCCTCTCTCACCCTCCCACTCTATCCCACTCTCACCCCCTTCCCCCTCTCCTCCTCATCTCCCCAATTTCCATCCCTCTCTCTCCACTCTCACTCCCCCTCTCTCCCCCACCTCTCCCCTCACTGCCCCCTCTCTATCCACTCTCTCTCCCTTCCCTTCCTCTCCCCCTCTCTCTATTCTCCCTTTCTCTTCTCCTCTCACCACCCTCATTCCCCCTTTCTCGCCCACCTCTCTCGCCACCCACTCTCCATGTCTCACAATCTCTCCCTCCACCCTCACTCTCCCCTCTCTCCCTTCTTCTCCCCTATCTCTCCACTTTCTCTTCCACTCTCTCCAACACACTTTCACTTCCTCCCTTCATCTTCTCTACCCCTTCTATATGACCCCTCTCTCTCCACCCTCTTTCTCCCCTTTCTTTCATCCCTTCTTCAATCTTCATTCCCCTTTCTCTCGCTCCTTTTCTCTCTCCCCAATTCTGCCTCCCCCTCGTTCCCACTGTCCTCTATCCCCTCTCACCTTCTCTCCCCTCTTTCTCCTCTCCTCTCTCCCCCTCCATTCTCCCCTTTCCCCACTCTCTCCTGCCTCTCTCCCCCTCTCCCCACTCTCTCTCTCCCCTACTCTCTCCCACTCTCATTACCCTTCTCTATCTGCCCTCTCTCCACCTCTCCTTAATTCTGTCCCTCTCTCCTACTCTCTCTCCCCTTCCTATCCCCTCCTCTCCCCCTCTCTCCCCAGCTCACTCTCTCCCTCCTCAACTCTCTCTCCCCCTCCCCTCTCTACACCATCTCTCCCCTCTCTGCCTCTCTCACCTCTCTCTCCCACCTCTCTCCCCATCTCCCCTCATTCCCCCTCTCTCTACCCCCTCTCCCTTTGTCACCTCTCTCTCCCACTTCCCTCCCTGTCTCCCCTCATTCCCCCTCTCCCTTTCACACCCCTTTCTCTCCTCCTGTCTCACCCTTTCACTCTCTCCCCCTTCTTGCCCCACACTCCCAACCCTATCCTCCCTCTCTTCCCCTCTCTCCCTGCCTCTCTCGCCCTCTCCCACCACCACTACCCCCTCTCTGCCCCCTCCACCATCCCCACTCTCTACCCCGTCGCTCCCCCCTCACCCTTCTCTCCCCACCTCCCCTTCATTCTTCCTACTCTCCCCCTCCCCCTCTCTATAGGTCTACGGCAGACACGATCTCAGCAAAGCCTCAACGGCCTGAGCTCACCTGGACATTACAAACACCGACGTCAAGATGCTCCGCCTGACATCGGCCTCCGAGACAGAGGCCACAGGGTCGCCGGGTGCAGCAGGGATCTTCACAGCTGCAGTTATATTCTCCCTCTCAAATCGGGCATAGCAGGCATTGAGCTCGTCTGGTACTGAAGCATCGCTGCTATTCACGCTACCGGGGTTCACTTTTTTGGCAGTATTGTCCTGCAGCGTCTGCCAGAGTTGATATGCAGCCTATGTCACCTCCATCCTCGTTTAGAATCGTTTCTTCACTCCTGAAATAGTACTCCACACGTTATACCTTGTGCAGTCCTGGGCCACCAGACTAAAACGCCATGGATCCAGCCCTCGGCAGATGATGAATCTCCTGGTTTTGGTTTTGGTTTGGGAATATACAGCAAGTTTTCGTTGGCAGACACTGGTCCACACAGGTTTTAATAATGTTGGTTACAACTGCAGCATACTCATCCAGATTTTAAGATGAATCCCTGAATATCCAGTCCACCGATTCGAAGCAGTCCTGTAAGCACTCCAGTCCTTCCCTTGTCCACACCTTGGTCCTCACTACAGGTGCTGCAGTCTCCAGTCTCTGCCTGTACTCAGGGAGTGGAAGGACAGCCAGGTGATCAGACTTCCCGAAGTGTGAGTGTGGAATAGCACAGTAGATTACTCACGAGCTCAATTGCTGAACCTGCTGCACATTGCACCTGTGGGCGTGCAGACGACCCCATACGGGACGTCCCAGAACAGTACAAGACCTCTAGTTCCACTGGGGTAAACCAGGCAGCAACACCTGCTGAAAATTAGAATGAAGATGGGCTTCTTCAGTTTCATTCAGAAATATACCACTTCCACTACAATTAAGTTCTGCTGTGCACGCCCTACTTCTGTGTGTGTGTCAGAGAGACCCCATCCCACTCTGGGAAGGTCAGGGCAGAGGGAGAAGAGAGACTCTCTTGTCTGTGCTTCAGTCTCTGTTAAAGCTCTGCAGCTGTCAAGAGTTGTTTGTCAAACAGTGTATCTGGTGGTGGAATCAGGAAGCTTTCAGGAGCAGAGATCCAGAGGGATGTTCCTTCCTCCATACCTCTGTGACAGGCTCCATGAAGTCGCAGTGCAAAGGGAGGCCCACTTGGCAAGAAACAGAGGTACGGCCAGAGGGAGCGGACCACACTGCAGCCTAAAAAGCTGACTGTTCCTCAGGCCACACACAAAATCAACTTTCTTTCTGGTCACAACGTACAAAGATCAGAGGAGTATAGTCAAATGGGTTATGTAGAGTCATAGAAAAATACAACACAGAAACAGGCCCCTTTAGGCCATCTAGTCCAAGCGAAACCATTTAACCTGCCGACTCCCATTGACTTGCACCCGAACCATCCCGTTCCATACCCAACCATCCGAGTTCCTATCTAAACTTCCGTTAAGCCCGCACCCATGCACCATGCGCTCCCAGTTCATTCCACACCCACGCAACCCCCTCACACGTGCACCAAGCGCTCCCAGCTCAATCCACACACACGCAACCCCCTCACACGTGCACCACGCGCGCCCAGCTCATTCCACACTCATGCGACCCTCTCACACGTGCACCACGCGTGCCCAGCTCATTCCATACTCACGCGACCCTCTCACACGTGCACCACGCGCGCCCAGCTCATTCCACACTCACGCGACCCTCTCACACGTGCACCACGCGCGCCCAGCTCATTCCACACTCACGCGACCCTCTCACACGTGCACCACGCGCTCCCAGCTCATTCCACACCCATGCAACCCCCTCACACATTCACCAAACGCTCCCAGCTCATTCCAAACTCACGCAACCCCCTCACACGTGTACCACGCGCTCCCAGCTCATTCCACACTCTCACAACCCTCTCACACGTGCACCACGTGCTCCCAGCTCATTCCACACCCACGCAACCCCCTCACACGTGCACCACGCGCTCCCAGCTCTTTCCACACTCACACGACCCCCTCACACGTGCACCACGCGCTCCCAACTCATTCCACACTCACGCAACCCTCTCACACGTGCACCACGCGCTCCTAGCTCATTCCACACTCACGCAACCCCCTCACACGTGCACCACGCGCTCCCAACTCATTCCACACTCACGCAACCCTCTCACACGTGCACCACGCGCTCCTAGCTCATTCCACACTCACGCAACCCCCTCACACGTGCACCACGCGCTGCCAGCTCATTCCACACTCACGCGACCCTCTCACACGTGCACCACGCGCTCACAGCTCATTCCACACCCACGCAACCCCCTCACACGTGCACCACGCACTCCCAGCTCATTCCACTCTCTCGCAACCCCCTCACACGTGCACCACGCGCTCCCAGCTCATTCCACTCTCTCGCAAACCCCTCACACGTGTACCACGCGCTCCCAGCTCATTCCACTCTCTCACAACCCCCTCACACGTGCACCACTCGCTCCCAGCTCATTCCACTCTCTCACAACCCCCTCACACGTGCACCACGCGCTCCCAGCTCATTCCACTCTCTCGCAACCCCCTCACACGTGTACCACGCACTCCCAGCTCATTCCACTCTCTCACAACCCCCTCACACGTGCACCACGCGCTCCCAGCTCATTCCACTCTCTCACAACCCCCTCACAGGTGCACCACTCGCTCCCAGCTCATTCCAGTCTCTCGCAACCATCTCGCACGTGCACCACGCGCTCCCAACTCATTCCACTCTCTCGCAACCCCCTCACACGTGCACCACACGCTCCCAGCTCATTCCACTCTCTGGCAACCCTCTCACACGTGCACCACGCGCTCCCAGCTCATTCCACTCTCTCGCAACCGTCTCACACGTGCACCACGCGCTCCCAGCTCATTCCACTCCCTCGCAACCCCCTCACACGTGCACCACGCGCTCCCAGCTCATTCCACTCTCTTTCAACCCCCTCACACGTGCACCACGTGCTCCCAGCTCATTCCACTCTCTCGCAACCCCCTCACACGTGTACCACGCGCTCCCAGCTCATTCCACTCTCTCGCAACCCCCTCACACGTGCACCACGCGCTCCCAGCTCATTCCACTCTCTCGCAACCCCCTCACACGTGCACCACGCGCTCCCAGCTCATTCCACTCTCTCGCAACCCCCTCACACGTGCACCACGCGCTCCCAGCTCATTCCACTCTCTCGCAACCCTCACACACATGCACCACGCTTTCCCAGCTCATTCCACTCTATCGCAACCCCTCACACGTGCACCACGCTCTCCCAGCTCATTCCACTCTCTCACAACGCCCTCACACGTGCACCACTCGCTCCCAGCTCATTCCACTCTCTCGCAACCCTCTCACACGTGCACCACGTGCTCCCAGCTCATTCCACTCTCTCGCAACCCCCTCACACGTGCACCACGCGCTCCCAGCTCATTCCACTCTCTCTCAACCCCCTCACACGTGTACCACGCACTCCCAGCTCATTCCACTCTCTCGCAACCCCTTCACACGTGTACCATGCGCTCCCAGCTCATTCCACTCTCTCTCAACCCCCTCACACGTGTACCACGCGCTCCCAGCTCATTCCACTCTCTCGCAACCCATTCACACGTGAACCATTCGCTCCCAGCTCATTCCACTCTCTCACAACACCCTCACACGTGTACCACGCTCTCCCCGCTCATTCCACTCTCCCGCAACCCCCTCACACGTGCACCACGCGCTCCCAGCTCATTCCACACCCACGCAACCCCCTCACACGTGCACCACGCTCTCCCCGCTCATTCCACTCTCCCACAACCCCCTCACATGTGTACCACGCGCTCCCAGCTCATTGCACTCTCTCGCACCCCCTCACACGTGCACCACTCGCTCCCAGCTCATTCCACTCTCTCACAACCCCCTCACACGTGCACCACGCGCTCCCAGCTCATTCCACTCTCTCCCAACCCGCTCACACGTGCACCACGCGCTCCCAACTCATTCCACTCTCTCACAACCCCCTCACACGTGCACCACGCGCTCCCAGCTCATTCCACTCTCTCACAACCCCCTCACACGTGCACCACGCGCTCCCAGCTCATTCCACTCTCTCGCAACCCCCTCACACGTGCACCACGCGCTCCCAGCTCATTCCACTCTCTCGCAACCCCCTCACAAGTGTACCACGCACTCCCAGCTCATTCCACTCTCTCACAACCCCCTCACACGTGCACCACGCGTCCCAGCTCATTCCACTCTCTCACAACCCCCTCACACGTGCACCACTCGCTCCCAGCACATTCCAATCTCTCGCAACCCTATCGCACGTGCACCATGCGCTCCCAGCTCATTCCACTCTCTGGCAACCCCCTCACACGTGCACCACGCGCTCCCAGCTCATTCCACTCTCTCTCAACCCTCTCACACGTGCACCACGCGCTCCCAGCGCATTCCACTCTCTCGCAACCGTCTCACACGTGCACCACGCACTCCCAGCTCATGCCACGCGCTCGCAACCCCCTCACAAGTGCACCACGCGCTCCCAGCTCATTCCACTCTCTCGCAACCCCCACACACGTGCACCACGCGCTCCCAGCTCATTCCACTCTCTCGCAACCCTCACACACATGCACCACGCTTTCCCAGCTCATTCCACTCTATCGCAACCCCTCACACGTGCACCACGCTCTCCCAGCTCATTCCACTCTCTCACAACGCCCTCACACGTGCACCACTCGCTCCCAGCTCATTCCACTCTCTCGCATCCCTCTCACACGTGCACCACGTGCTCCCAGCTCATTCCACTATCTCACAACCCCCTTACACGTGCACCACGCGCTCCCAACTCATTCAACTCTCTCGCAACCCTCTCGCACGTGCACCACGTGCTCCCAGCTCGTTCCACTCTCTCACAACCCCCTCACACGTGCACCACGCACTCCCAGCTCATTCCACTCTCTCGCAACCCCCTCACACGTGCACCACGCGCTCCCAGCTCATTCCACTCTCTCGCAACCCCCTCACACGTGCACCACGCGCTCCCAGCTCATTCCACTCTCTCGCAACCCCCTCACACGTGTACCACGCGCTCCCAGCTCATTCCACACCCACGCAACCCCCTCACACGTGCACCACGCGCTCCCAGCTCATTCCACTCTCTCGCAACCCCCTCACACGTGTACCACGCACTCCCAGCTCATTCCACTCTCTCACAACCCCCTCACATGTGCACCACGCGCTCCCAGCTCATTCCACTCTCTCACAACCACCTCACACGTGCACCACGCGCTCCCAGCTCATTCCACTCTCTCACAACCCCCTCACACGTGCACCACGCGCTCCCAGCTCATTCCACTCTCTCCCAACCCGCTCACACGTGCACCACGCGCTCCCAGCTCATTCCACTCTCTCGCAACCCCCTCACACGTGCACCACGCACTCCCAGCTCATTCCACTCTCTCGCAACCCCCTCACACGTGTACCACGCGCTCCCAGCTCATTCCACACCCACGCAACCCCCTCACACGTGCACCACGCGCTCCCAGCTCATTCCACACTCACGCAACCCCCTCACACGTGCACCACGCACTCCCAGCTCATTCCACACCCTGCAACCCCCTCACACGTGCACCACACACTCCCAGCTCATTCCACTCTCTCGCAACCCCCTCACACGTGCACCACGCACTCCCAGCTCATTCTACTCTCTCGCAAACCCCTCACACGTGCACCACGCTCTCCCAAATCATTCCCCTCTCTCGCAACCCCCTCACACGTGCACCACGCACTCCCAGCTCATTCTACTCTCTCGCAAACCCCTCACACGTGCACCACGCGCTCCCAGTTCATTCTAATATCTCGCAAACCCCTCACACGTGCACCACGCGCTCCCAGCTCATTCCACTCTCTCGCAACCCTCTCACACGTGCACCACGTGCTCCCAGCTCATTCCACTCTCTCGCACCCCCTGACACGTGCACCACGCGCTCCCAGCTCATTCCACTCTATCGCAACCCCTCACACGTGCACCACGCTCTCCCAGCTCATTCCCCTCTCTCGCAAACACCTCACACGTCAAGCACGCGCTCCCAGCTCATTCCACACTCTCACAACCCCCTCACACGTGCACCACGCGCTCCCAGCGCATTCCACTCTCTCACAACCGTCTCACACGTGCACCACGCGCTCCCAGCTCATTCCACTCTCTCACAACCCCCTCACACGTGCACCACGCGCTCCCAGCTCATTCCACTCTCTCCCAACCCGCTCACTCGTGCACCACGTGCTCCCAGCTCATTCCACTCTCTCGCAACCCCCTCACACGTGCACCACGCGCTCCCAACTCATTCCAGTCTCTCTCAACCCCCTCACACGTATACCACGCGCTCCCAACTCATTCCACTCTCACACAACCCATTCACACGTGTACCACGCACTCCCAGCTCATTCCACTCTCTCACAACCCCCTCACACGTGCACCACGCGCTCCCAGCTCATTCCACTATCTCGCAACCCTCTCACACGTGCACCACGGGCTCCCAACTCATTCCACTCTCTCACAACCCCCTCACACGTGCACCACGCTCTACCAGCTCATTCCACTCTCTCGCAACCCATTCACACGTGTACCACGCGCTCCCAGCTCATTCCACTCTCTCGCAACCCCCTCACACGTGTACCACGCACTCCCAGCTCATTCCACTCTCTCGCAACTCCCTCACATGTGTACCACGGGCTGCCAGCTTATTCCACACCCACGCAACCCCCTCACACGTGCACCACGCGCTCCCAGCTCATTCCACACTCACGCAACCCTCACACGTGCACCACGCGCTCCCAGCTCATTCCACTCTCTCACAACCCCCTCACACGTGCACCACGCTCTCCCAGCTCATTCCACTCTCTCACAACCCCCTCACACGTGTACCACGCGCTCCCAGCTCATTCCACACCCACGCAACCCCCTCACACGTGCACCACGCGCTCCCAGCTCATTCCACACTCACGCAACCCCCTCACACGTGCACCACGCGCTCCCAGCTCATTCCACACTCACGCAACCCTCACACGTGCACCACGCACTCCCAGCTCATTCCACACCCTGCAACCCCCTCACACGTGCACCACGCGCTCCCAGCTCATTCCACACTCACGCAACCCCCTCACACGTGCACCACGCGCTCCCAGCTCATTCCACTCTCTCACAACCCCCTCACACGTGCACCACGCACTCCCAGCTCATTCCACACCCTCGCAACCCCCTCACACGTGCACCACGCGCTCCCAGCTCATTCCACTCTCTCGCAACCCCCTCACACGTGCACCACGCGCTCCCAGCTCATTCCACTCTCTCGCAACCCCCTCACACGTGCACCACGCGCTCCCAGCTCATTCCACTCTCTCACAACCCCCTCACACGTGCACCATTCGCTCCCAGCTCATTCCACTCTCTCGCAACCCTCTCACACGTGTACCACGCGCTCCCAGCTCATTCCACTCTCTCGCAACCCTCTCACACGTGCACCACGCGCTCCCAGCTCATTCCACTCTCTCGCAACCCCCTCACACGTGCACCACGCGCTCCCAGCTCATTCCACTCTCTCGCAACCCCCTCACACGTGCACCACGCTCTCCCAGCTCATTCCACTCTCTCACAACTCCCTCACACGTGCACCACGGTCTCCCAGCTCATTCCACTCTCTCACAACCCCCTCACACGTGAACCCCGGGCTCCCAGCTCATTCCACACACACGCAACACCCTCACACGTGCACCACGCGCTCCCAGCTCATTCCACACTCACGCAACCCCCTCACACGTGCACCACGCGCTCCCAGCTCATTCCACACTCACGCAACCCCCTCACACGTGCACCACGCACTCCCAGCTCATTCCACTCTCTCGCAACCCCCTCACACGTGCACCACGCACTCCCAGCTCATTCCACTCTCTCGCAACCCCCTCACACGTGTACCACGCACTCCCAGCTCATTCCACTCTCTCGCAAACCCCTCACACGTGCACCACGCGCTCCCAGCTCATTCCACTCTCTCGCAACCCCCTCACACGTGCACCACGCTCTCCCAAATCATTCCCCTCTCTCGCAACCCCCTCACACGTGCACCACTCGCTCCCAGCTCATTCCACTCTCTCGCAACCCCCTCACACGTGCACCACGCGCTCCCAGCTCATTCCACTCTCTCGCAACCCCCTCACACGTGCACCACGCGCTCCCAGCTCATTCCACTCTCTCGCAACCCCCTCACACGTGCACCACGCGCTCCCAGCTCATTCCACTCTCTCGCAACCCCCTCACACGTGTACCACGCGCTCCCAGCTCATTCCACTCTCTCGCAACCCTCTCACACGTGCACCACGCGCTCCCAGCTCATTCCACTCTCTCGCAACCCCCTCACACGTGTACCACGCGCTCCCAGCTCATTCCACTCTCTCGCAACCCATTCACACGTGTACCACGCTCTCCCAGCTCATTCCACTCTCTCGCAACCCCTTCACACGTGTACCACGCACTCCCAGCTCATTCCACTCTCTCACAACCCCCTCACACGTGCACCACGCGCTCCCAGCTCATTCCACTCTCTCTCAACCCCCTCACACGTGCACCACGCGCTCCCAGCTCATTCCACTCTCTCACAACCCCCTCACACGTGCACCACGCGCTCCCAGCTCATTCCACTCTCTCACAACCCCCTCACACGTGAACCACGGGCTCCCAGCTCATTCCACACCCACGCAACACCCTCACACGTGCACCACGCGCTCCCAGCTCATTCCACACTCACGCAACCCCCTCACACGTGCACCACGCGCTCCCAGCTCATTCCACACTCACGCAACCCCCTCACACGTGCACCACGCACTCCCAGCTCATTCCACACCCACGCAACCCCCTCACACGTGCACCACACACTCCCAGCTCATTCCACTCTCTCGCAACCCCCTCACACGTGCACCACGCACTCCCAGCTCATTCCACTCTCTCGCAACCCCCTCACACGTGCACCACGCGCTCCCAGCTCATTCCACTCTCTCGCAACCCCCTCACACGTGCACCACGCTCTCCCAGCTCATTCCACTCTCTCGCAACCCCCTCACACGTGCACCACGCACTCCCAGCTCATTCCACTCTCTCGCAACCCCCTCACACGTGCACCACGCACTCCCAGCTCATTCCACTCTCTCGCAACCCCCTCACACGTGCACCACGCGCTCCCAGCTCATTCCACTCTCTCACAACCCTCTCACACGTGCACCACGCGCTCCCAGCTCATTCCACTCTCTCGCAACCTCCTCACACGTGCACCACGCGCTCCCAGCTCATTCCACTCTCTCGCAACCCCCTCACACGTGCACCACGCGCTCCCAGCTCATTCCACTCTCTCACAACCCTCTCACACGTGCACCACGCGCTCCCAGCTCATTCCACTCTCTCGCAACCCTCTCACACGTGCACCACGCGCTCCCAGCTCATTCCACTCTCTCGCAACCCCCTCACACGTGCACCACGCGCTCCCAGCTCATTCCACTCTCTCGCAACCCTCTCACACGTGCACCACGCTCTCCCAGCTCATTCCACTCTCTCGCAACCCCCTCACACGTGAACCACGCGCTCCCAGCTCATTCCACTCTCTCACAACCCCCTCACACGTGCACCACGCGCTCCCAGCTCATTCCACTCTCTCGCAACCCCCTCACACGTGCACCACGCGCTCCCAGCTCATTCCACTCTCTCGCAACCCCCTCACACGTGCACCACGTGCTCCCTGCTCATTCCACTCTCTCGCAACCCTCTCAGTTAAGTAATTTCCCTTTCCTCCTTATTACATGACCTCTAGTTGCATTCCTACCCATCTTCAGTGGAAAATGCTTGCTTACTCCTTATTAATTTTTTTATCCGATCCCAATAGTTTGATTCATGTGCCAATGAGACAAAAGCTTTCTTTACAACCCCGTCTACCTGTGATAGCACTTTCTATGAATTATGAATGTATTCCCAGATCCCTTTGTTCTACTGCAATCCTCAATGCCTTACTGTTCATCATGTCCGACCAACCCTTGTTAGCCCCACTGAAGTGAAACACCTTGCACTTGCCGGCATTAAGTTACATCTGCCATTTCTCTGCCCATTTTTTCAGCTGGTCCAAATCCCACTACAAGCTGTGATAGTTTTCCTTGCTGTCCACTACACCCCGAATCTTATGTATCTGCAAATTTGCTGATTTGGTTAACCACATTATCATTTAGATCATCGATATCATTTCTGACCTGATCTGGAATTATCCTATCTCCCTTAGTCTATTCTATTACCAGAATACAGACTGGGTGGTCTGGCGTTTTGCTGTCTATGATCGTACTCCGTGAGGCCAGTAAGTGGGGCGTGGGCCGATGCTCGACTCCGTCTCCGGCTGACCTCGCCAGTTAAGGTGCTGAGGAAGACTGGAGTTACTGAGGCAGTGCAGAAGTGTTCAGCTGCTTCTCCCGGCCTCCGGCCTCTGGCCTGCTGCCACCACATGACAGTCTGACACTTTCTGCTCCCGAGGGAAAGTCCTTTCAGTCGAGTGATCTGGCAGCGGATAGTCCCGGAGCATGGCTTGATCCGCACACATTGTAGATTCCCACTGATTCAGGTTTATGATATGCTCGAGTTCCCGGTTCTAGTTCTGGTCGCCCTTTTTTGCTGCTACTTTTGGGCGATTTTTGGATTGCGCAGCCTGCAGATAATGAACTCAGATCTGAACCGTTCTGAAAAATGCCCTTTGATTTTGTGTTTTATATTCTGTGTGTTTGCTCTCTTTGTTGCCGTTTACAGGATTTATTTTGCACATGGTGGGGAGGTGGGGTTCACATTTGATGCTTTTTGTTCCACAGGTTGGTTCCATGATTCTTCTTTGTTTCATGACTGTGGAGAAGACAAATTTCAGGGTTGTATGCTGCATAAATATTTTGATAATAAATATACTTTGAATCTTGGATCTTGAAAATAAATATTCATAACTGGGCCCTGTACCTTATCAGGGTTAATTTCCTATCCTCTTGTAGCCCGCCGGCCAGCCTCAGGGTCGCTCAGCTCGCTGTCGTCTAGGGGAACAGCCCTCGGCCCCGGCAAACTGGGTAACTAAGTTTGTGTGGATGCTGTGTGATGTACCCCACCCCGCCCAAATAGCAGACAATACACCAGTTACGATTAAATAAATTACTGTTTATAGATATTACTGGAACTATATAATTAATAGAGATAAAATATAAAAGGAAAATAAAAGGCGCCAAACTTATCAAAAGCTCAATCTCTTTGTGCACAAACAATTGGAGCTCTGGTAACGATCCTCTCTTCACCATTCGATCCCCTCGGACCACCTCGACCTGCCGCCTGGGACCAACCACGGTGGTCGACCGGATGCTCCACACGAGTCCGTCTCCGTCTCCTCTCCTCACTGAAGACCCTGAACCTCGGTCTCCTGCTTGGGGTCCGACCCCGTTAATCAGTTCACAGCACCTTGTCCATTCTCTCGCTCTCCATCGCGCCTTCTGCCCAAAAACCCACGCATAACATCTACCCCAAATGGTTCGTTCGTTCTCTTATCAATAACATAATCCAAACAAGTTGCTAGCGGGAGAACTTTCTCAGCAGTTAATGTAACAAAGAAGCCATTTTAATTAGCCTACACAGTAACATAGAAGAAAAAAACCCTACACTCTCAATCACACTCGATCAATCAAAGTATTAAGGACTTTGGAAACCTCGGATCCACACAAAAGCACATCATAGAGTCATAGAGAATTACAACACATAAACGGACCCTTCAGGTCATCTGGTCTGTAAACTGCCTGCTCCCCTTGACCTCCATCAGCAACAGAGCCTTCCATACTTCTGCTGTCCATGCGCTTATCAAACTTCTTTTCAACACTGAAATCGAGCTCGCATCCTCCAGTTGTGCTGGCAGCTCATGACTCTCTGAGTTAAGAAGATTCCCTCACGTTCCCTTTAAACTTTACACTTTTCACCCTTAAGCTTAGAGGGATTTGACCAGGGGCTAACCTGGACATGGGTGGTTTTGAGAGGAGAGGATTTCACTCGAGTCCACTTACCAAGTAAAATAGGGAGCAGTGGGTCACTGCTTTGACTAGCAACCAATCCGCGCTTGAGATTGATTAGTAAGATCAAGTTAAAGGAAGCCGGAGTAAGCACAGCACCCATCATCTGAGTAGACAGACAGAGTGGTGATCCTGAGGCTTTAGATCTTCAAAGATTCAGTGAAGAGAGGCTTCAGTCAGGAAAAACAAAAAAAAAGCTGAAGGTTAAGGTTTTTTTCTTTTTCTCTTCTTTATATCTGCTCAGCTAGGTGAGGAGACATGCCAGGCAGGACAGTGGAATGCTTCTCTTGCAGGGTGTGGGAAGGCAGGGAGATCTCCAGTGTCACTGATACTACAACTGCAAGAAGTGCATCTAGCTGCAGCTTCTAACAATCTGTGTTAAGGAGCTGGAGCTGGAACTGGATGAACTCTGGATCATTCAAGATGCCAGGGGGGTGATAGATAGGACAAGTAGAGAAGTAGTTACTCCCAAGGTGCAGGACACAGGAAACTGGTGACAGTCAGGAAGAGGAAAGGGGTTAAGGAGCCAGTGCAATGTACCCCTGTGGCCACCCCCTCAACAACAGGTAGCCTCTGGCACTGAGTCCAGCTCTGTCACTTAGAAGGGTGGTGGGGGGTGTGGAGGGGGGCAGAAATGCGATGTTGTGGTGGTCGGGGATTTCTTAGAGGAACCGACAGGAAGTTCTGTGAGCGAGAATGAGATTACCAGATGGTATGTTGCCTCCCAGGTGCCAGAGCCCAGGACATCTTGCATCAAATCCTCCAGCAATCTTAAGTGGGAATGTGAACAGCCAGAGGTCATGTTTCATGAAGGTACCAATGACATGGTTAGGACTAATGACAAGGTTCTGCACAGGGTGTTAGGTGTAATGTTAAAGGGTAAGACCTCCAGGATTGTGATCTCAGGATTGTTACCAGTGCCACGTGCTAGTGAGGCCAGAAATAGGAAGATTACACAGTTTAATACATGACTAAAGTGT
The DNA here is from genome assembly GCF_963921235.1 of Mobula hypostoma. Taxonomy (NCBI): domain Eukaryota; kingdom Metazoa; phylum Chordata; class Chondrichthyes; order Myliobatiformes; family Myliobatidae; genus Mobula; species Mobula hypostoma. The sequence goes on along the minus strand of NC_086113.1, from coordinate 70,770,316 downwards.
TGGCGTAGGAGGGAGAGCATAGGATTTTGAAGGTGGACCTGTACAGAAGAGATGGTTTGCACCTGAACTGGAGGGGGACTAACATCCTAAGGGGAAGGTTTGTTAAAGCTGCACAGTGGGGTTTTAAGGGGTTTGGAAACCAGAGTGTCAGAACAATTCATGGAGAGGTTCTGAGGCAGATGCTGGTAAGACCTCAGACAAAGTCAGGAATTGAAAGGTTGAGCATCATGTGACTAATGTCCTGAGCTGTGTATATTTCAATGTAAGAAATATTGTAGGAAAGGTGGATGAAGATGAAATAGCTGGTTTACAGAGGCAACATGTAGTGAGGAGAGACTGTTGATAGGGCAAAATTGCAGTCAGCAGTACATGTTGCAAGACTTCCAGTGGTGCTCATGGTGTGAGGTCATGCTCTTGATCTGCTCCATTACCTCTGATCTTTATCCTATGATCAGCTACATTTAAGCTAACTTTAAGGCACCGACCTTTACAATACCTCGGAGTTGATTGTCATTATATATTTGGATGTTTTTAAGGTCCGGTATATCTAAGAACAGGAAAAACGGCAAACCTCCTGTCAGACCGAAAGCTACTGATCCCCCTCCTGTTGTTGACCCAGCGGTAACTATGCAAGCTATATCTGATTTGATCCGTGCGGAGATTTTATCTAAACTGGAGCAAGTCATCGACGATATTGATGAGCTGAAAACAACTATCCCGGAACATCAGACTGCCCTATCTAAGCTCCAAGTTTATACGCAACAGAATGAACTTAAAATGGGAAAAATTGAAGAAACAATTAGTACAATGAAGAAACAACTTGAATTCCTTACCTTTAAAAATTCTGATTTCGAATGCAGAATGCATCGTCAGAATATAAGAATTATCGGACTCAAAGAAGGCGTGGAATCTGAAGACCCTATTAAGATTTTCTCTCAACTTCTAAAAGATTCATTCCCCACTTTGTTTCCTGATCAACCACCACTGTTGGACGGGGCTCATAGAGTTCCATCGTATTCGTCTAAGTCAGACAAGCCTCAGCATGTTATTATACGATTTCATTATTTTCAAGACAAGGAAAAGTTGCTCCATTTTTCTCGACCTAAAGGCTACATTGATTTTCCGGATCTCCGCTTTCGATTGGTGGAGGACTTTAGCAAAAAGTTCGCGACCAACGTGTTCGTTAATTCAGAAACAAAGGTTCTGAACTTAAAGAGGGGTAACTTTGAAGGTATGAGACGTGAATTAGCTAAGATAGACTGGCAAATGACATTTAAAGGATTGACGGTGGATATGCAATGGCAAGCATTTAAAGGTTGCATGGATGAACTACAACAATTGTTCATCCCAGTTTGGCAAAAAAATAAATCAAGGAAGGTAGTGCACCCGTGGCTGACAAGGGAAATTAGGGATAGTATCAATTCCAAAGAAGTAGCATACAAATTAGCCAGAGAAAGTGGCTCACCTGAGGACTGGGAGAAATTCAGAGTTCAGCAGAGGAGGACAAAGGGCTTAATTAGGAAGGGGAAAAAAGATTATAGAAACATAGAAACATAGAAAATAGGTGCAGGAGTAGGCCATTCGGCCCTTCGAGCCTGCACCGCCATTTATTATGATCATGGCTGATCATCCAACTCAGAACCCCGCCCCAGCCTTCCCTCCATACCCCCTGATCCCCGTAGCCACAAGGGCCATATCTAACTCCCTCTTAAATATAGCCAATGAACTGGCCTCAACTGTTTCCTGTGGCAGAGAATTCCACAGATTCACCACTCTCTGTGTGAAGAAGTTTTTCCTAATCTCGGTCCTAAAAGGCTTCCCCTCTATCCTCAAACTGTGACCCCTCGTTCTGGACTTCCCCAACATCAGGAACAATCTTCCTGCATCTAGCCTGTCCAATCCCTTTAGGATCTTATACGTTTCAATCAGATCCCCCCTCAATCTTCTAAATTCCAACGAGTACAAGCCCAGTTCATCCAGTCTTTCTTCATATGAAAGTCCTGCCATCCCAGGAATCAATCTGGTGAACCTTCTTTGTACTCCCTCTATGGCAAGAATGTCTTTCCTCAGATTAGGGGACCAAAACTGCACACAATACTCCAGGTGTGGTCTCACCAAGGCCTTGTACAACTGCAGTAGTACGTCCCTGCTCCTGTACTCGAATCCTCTCGCTATAAATGCCAGCATACCATTCGCCTTTTTCACCGCCTGCTGTACCTGCATGCCCACTTTCAATGACTGGTGTATAATGACACCCAGGTCTCGTTGCACCTCCCCTTTTCCTAATCGGCCACCATTCAGATAATAATCTGTTTTCCTATTTTTGCCACCAAAGTGGATAACTTCACATTTATCCACATTAAATTGCATCTGCCATGAGTTTTCCCACTCACCCAACCTATCCAAGTCACCCTGCATCCTCTTAGCATCTTCCTCACTGCTAACACTGCCGCCCAGCTTCGTGTCATCCGCAAACTTGGAGATGTTGCATTTAATTCCCTCATCCAAGTCATTAATATATATTGTAAACAACTGGGGTCCCAGCACTGAGCCTTGCGGTACCCCACTAGTCACCGCCTGCCATTCTGAAAAGGTCCCGTTTATTCCCACTCTTTGCTTCCTGTCTGCTAACCAATTCTCCACCCACACCAATACCTTACCCCCAATACCGTGTGCTTTAAGTTTGCACACTAATCTCCAGTGTGGGACCTTGTCAAAAGCCTTTTGAAAATCCAAATATACCACATCCACTGGTTCTCCCCTATCCACTCTACTAGTTACATCCTCAAAAAATTCTATGAGATTCGTCAGACATGATTTTCCTTTCACAAATCCATGCTGACTTTGTCTGATCATTTCTCCGCTTTCCAAATGTGCTGTTATCACATCCTTGATAACTGACTCCAGCAGTTTCCCCACCACCGACGTTAGGCTAACCGGTCTATAATTCCCCGGTTTCTCTCTCCCTCTTTTTTTAAAAATTGGGGTTACATTAGCCACCCTCCAATCCTCAGGAACTAGTCCAGAATCTAACGAGTTTTGAAAAATTATCACTAATGCATCCACTATTTCTTGGGCTACTTCCTTAAGCACTCTAGGATGCAGACCATCTGGCCCTGGGGATTTATCTGCCTTCAATCCCTTCAATTTACCTAACACCACTTCCCTACTAACATGTATTTCACTCAGTTCCTCCATCTCACTGGACCCTCTGTCCCTTACTATTTCTGGAAGATTATTTATGTCCTCCTTAGTGAAGACAGAACCAAAGTAATTATTCAATTGGTCTGCCTTGTCCTTGCTCCCCATAATCAATTCACCTGTTTCTGTCTGCAGGGGACCTACATTTGTCTTTACCAGTCTTTTCCTTTTTACATATGAGAGAAAACTGGCGGGAAACATAAAAACGGACTGTAAAAGCTTTTATAGATATGTAAAAAGGAAAAGACTGGTACTACTGCAGTTGTACAAGGCCTTGGTGAGACCACACCTGGAGTATTGTGTGCAGTTTTGGTCCCCTAATCTGAGGAAAGACATTCTTGCCATAGAGGGAGTACAAAGAAGGTTCACCAGATTGATTCCTGGGATGGCAGGACTTTCATATGAAGAAAGACTGGATGAACTGGGCTTGTACTCGTTGGAATTTAGAAGATTGAGGGGGGATCTGATTGAAACGTATAAGATCCTAAAGGGATTGGACAGGCTAGATGCAGGAAGATTGTTCCCGATGTTGGGGAAGTCCAGAACGAGGGGTCACAGTTTGAGGATAGAGGGGAAGCCTTTTAGGACCGAGATTAGGAAAAACTTCTTCACACAGAGAGTGGTGAATCTGTGGAATTCTCTGCCACAGGAAACTGTTGAGGCCAGTTCATTGGCTATGTTTAAGAGGGAGTTAGATATGGCCCTTGTGGCTACAGGGGTCAGGGGGTATGGAGGGAAGGCTGGGGCGGTGTTCTGAGTTGGATGATCAGCCATGATCATAATAAATGGCGGTGCAGGCTCGAAGGGCCGAATGGCCTACTCCTGCACCTATTTTCTATGTTTCTATGTTATAGATCTGTGATGGCGGAATTCTACAAGATGGATTTAAAACCAGTTCTGCTATATCCCTCACGTTTGAGGATCTGAATGTCTGATGGGTCTCCCTGTTTTTTCAACTCTCTGTTGGATGCCCAGAGCTACCTGGATCAACTCTTGCCTTCAGCATCCTCATTGCACTGTTAAATTATCAGTGCTTGATTGGGGGGTGTTAATCTGTCTGGTTTTATTTTCTTTTTTCTTTTTTTTTGCTCTGTCTGAGGGCAGAAATTTTATTTTTGTTTAATCAATATGGTTGCCAAACTCTTTTTTAACCACGTCATTTCTTCTTCTTCCCTGGGGATTCTGGGTGGCCACTCCCACAGCATCGTTTTTCGTACATACCTGGAGGCCTTAAACTTAGTAATTTTTTTTGCTAGTGTATGCAGATATTTTATCTCTTTTCCTAACTATACCGTTTGGTGAATATCAATGTTTTTTAATATATATTTTTCCTTTGTATTATATCTTTTTCATTTTAGTCATTGTACTTCTTGATTTTTTCACCCTCCTACTGTTTTTCAACTTTAGTTGATCTTTTTTATATATACACTTTTTTATTGAGCGTTTATCGGAAGTCATGGGGGTAGATTTGGTGCTTGCTTCTATCTGGCTAGTCTATTTTAGATTTAGCTTTGGGGTTATGAGGCAGGGCGGGGGGGGGCTTCACGTTTTAGTTTTTTTTCTTCTTGGGCTACTCACATTATTGAAGTATTTTTCGCATCGTCTTTCTCGTTATCTCCTGTTTACTCTGTTCCCTTTCCAGGATCGTGGGTTGAATCTATTGTCAATCCTCCCTTTATTTGAGAGTTGACTTTAGGGGTTATGGATTCTACTATTAATTTTGTCTCTTGGAATACTAATGGTCTGAATCATCCAATTAAAAGGAAAAAAATCTTCAAAGTATTCCAGAGACTTAAAGCACATATTTTATTTGTACAAGAGACCCGTGTGTGGAGGGGGGACAGATTACGTTTTTTTTAAGTTCTGGAAGGAAAAACAATACCACTCGAATTCTAATGCCAAAGTTAGAGGAGTTTCTATTTTCATTGATCCCTCAATTACATTTGTGCAACAGGATATTATCTCTGATCCGAATGGTAGATTTTTACTGGTTAGTGCTTTAAGTTCCTCAGCATACACATCACCAAGGCTCTCACGTGGTCTGTACATACTGGCAGTGGTGAAAAAGGCACAACAGCGCCTCTTTCACCTCAGATGGTTGAAGAAGTTTGGTATGGGCCCCCAAATCCTAACAACTTTCTACAGGGGCACATTTAAGAGCATCCTGACCGGCTGCATCACTGCCTGGTGTGAGAACTGTACTTCTCTGAATCGCAGGACTCTGCAGAGAGTGGTGCGGACAGCCCAGCACATCTGTAGATGTGAACTTCCCACTATTCAGGACATTTACAAATACAGGTGTGTAAAAAGGACCAGCAGGATCATTGGGGACCCGAGTCACCCCAACCACAAACTGTCCCAACTGCTACCATCCGGGAAATGGTACCACAGCATAAAAGCCAGGACCAACAGGCTCTGGGATGGCTTCTTCAACCAGACCATCAGACTGATTAATTCGTGCTGATACAATTGTATTGCTATGTTATATTGACTGTTCTGTTGCACATGCTATTTATTACAAATTACTATAAATTACATTCAGGCAGAGACGTAACGTAAAGATAACTGAGAAATAAGAAAGGTATGACTACATTATTTGAGCTATATTACAGACCACTGGCTGGTGGCGTAGTGGCATCAACACTGGACTTCGGGGCCAGAGGTCCTGAGTTCGAATCTGGCCAGCTCCCTTGCATGCTCTTCATCCGTGCTGGGTTGAGCGTTGAGCTAGCGACTCGACCTCGTAAAAAAGTTTCAGATGCCTAAGACACACTGTATGACGAGCACACCAAAAGGACAGCGCCCTGACCAGGAATTAAGGGCGCGCGCGCACACACACACACACACACACACACACACACACACACACATGACCCAATAGTCCAAGGGATTTTGAGGAACAAATCTGAAGAGAGATCACAGACTCACCAGTAGGTGATTCTAACTTTCCACATATTGAGCAAAACTCCAACACTGTAAAAGCACTAGATGGGACAGAGTTTATTAAATGTGTTCAGAAAGTTACCTTCATCAATAGATAAAAATCCCTATGAAAGTGTATGAAAATCAATCTACTATTCGGGAGTAAGACAGGGAAGGTGACAGAAGTTTGTGTAGGGGAACATTTTGTGTCTAGTGATCATAATTCCATTAGTTTCATTGTAAGTACGCAAAAAGATAGGTCTGGTCCATGGATTGAGATTCTAAATTGGAGGGAGGCCAATTTTGATGGGATCAGAAAGGACGTACTTTCTATTGAAAGGGCAGGCAGCAAAGCATAGGTGGTAGTGTGGCTCTGTTGGTAAGAGATGGAATTACATCTTTAGACAACGGAGTGACCTGTTGGGGCACCCTTTGAGAGAAGGGTAGTGCAGTCTGATGTGACCAGAATAAACATCAAATTTTCCTGAATGCTACTGGTATCGCTTTGCTTTGGAAACTGAAGTAGAAAACCTCAGTTTATTAAAGAAGAACGACACATAGCAAAGCAACAACATTTGACTCTTTGATCCTGGAGTTGTGCAGCCCTGGCCTCATCCGATTCTTGTTCTCTCCCTCTCCTTGCCACTTCCCGATGACGTTTGGCATCATCTCTTGACCTTCATGTCACCCTTCCCTTTCCACGTGGCATAATTAGGCTGACCATTTTTTTTTTACCCTAATTTAGTGGAGGACACTTTTGATGGCATCATTTCTGGTTTATCTGCCACCCTTGTGCCTCTCGTTGTCAGTCTGGAGACGTGCAGTCCTTTCATCCCCCATCTCTTCATCTCTTCTGCTGTTTGTTGTTTGTCTATGATCCTGGAGACGTGCATGCCTCTCCTCCTCTGTCTCTTCTTCTCTCATCTTTTTTGTCCTGACTCATTGATCCTGGAGTCGTGCGGCCCTGGTCTCGTCCGATTCTTGTTCTCTCCCTCTCCTTGCCACTTCCCGACGATGTTTGGCGTCATCTTTTGACCATTATGTCCCCCTTCCCTTTCCACGTGGCATAATTAGGCTGACCATTTTAACCTAATGCTGGATAGAAGATACGAAGCAGTAACACCAAAGGATGCTGATTATTCTTGATGAAGTGGCTGGCGCTCTCCTAAATGGATGTGATATAGTCACCGCTGTCCTTTGACTGCAGCAAAGGGTTTTATGGGTGTCTCGAAGTACGTCATTACAGTAAGATTTAATTATCTCTTATTGACGAGTGGCAGTTAGATCTGTCCCAATCCTGCACATGCTGATGGTGATCAGCAGAATGTGACCCCTCGAAATAGAGTTGCCCTGCCCTTTTGCTCCAGTAGGTGTCACTGCTGAGACTGGCCGTGCGCATGCGTCGGGCTGTCGTGTCCCGATTTCCATAATCGTGGATCGTCTCTCGGATGAAGGCGAGCCTGTTGATTTTTGCGAATGAGCAATTTTATAGGAATATATAACCCCGAACTTTGCCTGCATTCTGTAAGTTAGCACATTTTAATTCGATTTAGCCAAAAAAAGTGCCGCTGTAACGCACCGTTTGTGCTAACTGGGGGTCACAAACAGACAGACAGAGCATGAGAGTTTTAGTAGTATATAGATAGGGCCAGAGAATGTTGAATTTTTGTGGTATTAAGAAACTGCAAAGGTTAAAAAAAAACACTATGGGAATCATATATAGGCCAAATAATAGCCAAGATGTAGGGTTGAGATTGCAAAGGGAGCTGGAACAGGCATTAATAAGAATAATAACACAATTGTAATGGGGGACTTCAATACGCAAGGGGATAAGGAAAATCAAGTTGGTGTCCGATCGCAAGAGAGGGAATTTGTTTAATTCCCACGAGATGGCTTTTTAGACCTGCTTGCGTTTGAGCCTACTCGGGGAAAGGCTATTAGATTGGGTGTTGTGTAATAAATTAGATCTTATTAGGGAGCTTAATGTAAAGGAACCCTTAGGAGGCAGGGATCACAATATGATTGAATTCATACTGCAATGTGAGAGGGAAAAGTACACCACATGTATCTGTATCACAATGGAATAAAGGGAATTACAGAGGCATGAGAGAGGAACTTGCCCAGGTGGATTGGAGGAGGATACTGGCAGGCATGATGGCAGAACAGGGGTGGCTGAAGTTTCTGGGAATATTTCACAAGGCACAGGATAGATATGTCCCACAGAGGAAGAAGTTCTCAAATGGCAGGCGTAGGCAACAGTGGCTGACAAAGTAAGTTAAAGACTACATAAAAACCAAGGGAAGGGCATATAAGGTAGCAAAAGCAAGTGGGAAGTTGGATGATTGGGAAGCTTTTAAAATCCAATGAAAGGCAACTTAAAATACTGTAAGAAGGGAAAAGACAAAATATGAGGGTAGACTAGCCAATAATACCAGATTTTTTGTTAGTTATATAAAGAGTAAAAGGGAGTTGAGAGTTGATATTGGACCACAGGCAAGTGATGCTGGTGAGGTACTAATGAGGGACAAAGAAATGGCAGATGAAGTTAATGGTACTTTCCATCAGTCTTCACTGTGGAAGACTCTAGCAGTGTGCCAGAGGTATATGAGTGTCAGGGAGCAGGAGTGAGTGTCATTGCTATGACAAAGGGAAAAGTGCCAGGCAAACTCAAAGGTCTGAAGGTGTGAAACACTCCGGTTCCACTGGCTGTGTAAGTCTCGGGAAAATGATCCCTGGCTCGCCAAACGTGTGAGATTGAGGTGCGAGACCATCCTGATCCCAGTTGATATCCCCACAATGAAACACTCCAGTTCCATTGGCTGTGTATGTCTCGGGAAGACCATCTCTGGCCCGCCAAACGTGTGAGATTGAGGTGCGAGCCCACCCCAAAACCTCTGTTTGTGTGGATGCTGTGTGGTGTGTTACCCTGTTACAAATAAGTGCCACGAAATAACAGAAAATTAAACAATTTAGCTTGATAATTCTTAATTTGACTGAAGGGTTAGTAAAGAAAAAGCAAAAATAGAAAAGGCTAGGGCCCATTTTAATGAAACAATCTAACCTGCACAAGTCGGAGTTCATGGTTTCCGCTTTGCCGATCCTCCTTTGATCATGATGGGCTTCCTCAGATCATGACCCCGCTGTGGGTCGAGCCCTATGACCTCTTCTCTCCAGCGACTTCTCCCTTCATCTCCCGCCGAATAAAAGACCCAGGACACAACACAACAGCACACTTCCTTCATTGGACGGCTCACATTCCAAAGCACCCGTTATCTCTGACCGTAAACATTATCTCTGACCACTGCTTCTACAGAAAGACCATTACATTAGCAGTGAAACCTTTCCCAGGTGTTACAGGTGGATAAGTCATCTAGGCCAGATGGACCTACATCCCAGAGTCCCAAGAGAGGTTGCTGAAGGGATAATGGATTCATTGGTCATGATCTTTCAAGAATCACTTGATTCTGGCATAGTCTGGAGGACTGGAAGATTGCAAAAGCTGCTCCATTCATCAAGAAGGGAAGAAGGCAAAATAAAGGAAATTATAGGCCAGTTAGCCTAACCTCAGTGGTTGGGAAAGCGTTTAAGTCTATGATTAAGGATGAGGTTTCAAGGTAGTTGAAGACTAACGATAAAATAAGTCAAGTTAGTTTGGTCTCTGCAAAGGCAAACTTTACCTGACGAATCTGTTAGAGTTTTTTGAGGGAGTAGCAAGCAGGGTGGACAAAGGAGAGGCAGTTCATGTCATTTACTTGGATTGTTAGAAGACACACATGAGGCTGCTTAACAAGATAAAATCATATGGCATTACAGGAAAAGTACTGGCATGGATAGTGGAATATCTGACAGGCAGAGACAGCGAGTGGGAATAAACGCAGCCTTTTCTGGTTGGCTACTGGTGACTAGTGGTGTTCCTCAGGAATCAGTATTGGGACCGCTGCTTTTCGAATTGTTTGTCAATGATTTAGATAATGGAATTGATGGCTTTCTGGCAAAGTCTGCAGATGATATGAAGATAGGTGGAGAGGTTGGTAATGCTGAGGAGACAATGCGATTACAGCAGGACTTTGACAAATTGGAAGAATAGGCAAAAAAGTGGCAGATGGAATACAGTGTTGGGAAATGTATGGGAAATGTATGGTAAAGCATTTTGGTAAAAGGAACAATAGTGTGGACTATTATCTAAATGGGAAAATGTTTCAGGGGTGCAGGGGGGCTTAGGAATCCTCGTGCAAGATTCCCAGAAGGTTAATTTACAGGTTGAGACTGTGGTAAAGAAGGCAAATGCAATATTGGCATTTATTTCAAGGGGAATAGAATATAGAAGGAAGGAGATAATGCTGAGCCTTTATAAGACACTAGCCAGGCCGCACTTGGAATATTATCAGTAGTTTTGGGCCACATATCTCAGATATGTTGTTAGAGGAGGTTCACGGGGATGATTCCAGGAATGAAGGGGTTAATGGATGAGTTGCATTTGGCAGCTTTGGGCCTGTACTCACTGGAATTTAGAAGAATGCGGGGGGATCTCATTGAAACATACCGAATGTTGAAAGGACTAGATAGGGTGGATGTGGAGAGGATGTTTCCTGTGGTGGGGGTATCCAGAACTAGAGGGCACAGCCTCAAAATTGAGAGGTGACTCTTTAGAACTGAGGTAAGGAGAAATTGTTTTCACCAAAGTCTGTGGAATGCTCTACCGCAGGCTGTGGTGGAGTTGGCTTCTGATCTGGCAAAGACTGGAAGAAGCTGTTTTCTGACGAGGGGGGACTTGGTAAGTCAGAAGCCTTCAAAAGTGAAATTTTGAGAGAACAAGGAATGTTCGAATGAAAGGTGCAGAGTACCTTGGTTTTCATGAGATATTGAGGCTCAGGTTCAGTAAAAAACAGAAGTACATTGTAGATATAGGCAGGTAGGAATAAATGAGGTGCTTATGGAGTATAAGAAATGCAAGAGAACATTGAAGAAAGAAATCAGAAGGGCTAAAAGAAGACATAAGTTTCACTAGCAGACAAGGTGAAGGAAAATCCTGAGGGATTCTACAGATTCTTTAAGACCAAAGGATTGCAATGGACAAAATTAGTTCTCTGGAAGATCAGAATGTTATCCATGTGTGGAGCCAAAATAGATGGGAGATCTTAAATGATTTTTTTTGTGTCTGTATTTACTCAGCAGATGTACATAGAATCTATAGAGTGAGGCAAATCGCAACAACTTCATGGAGCCTATCCAGATTACAGAGAACGATCACTGTATTTGCTGTCCTGAGGCAAATTACAGTGGATAATTCCCCAGGGCCTGACAAGTTGTTCCCTCGGACCTGTGGCAGGCAAGTGCCGGAATTGCCAGGGACCTAGCAGAGATACTTAAATCATCCTTAGCAAGGTACCAGAGGATTGGAGCACATCCAATGTTGTTCCACTGTTCAGGCAAGGCTGTAAAATGGCAGGAGGAATTTAACGCAGATAAGTGTGAGGTGTTGCACCTCAGCAGGACCAACCAGGGTAGGTCATACACAGTGAATGGTCGGGCACTGAGGAGTGCAGTAGAGCAAAGAGATCTGGGAATACTGGTCCAGAATTCATCGAAAGTGGCATCACAGGTAGATAGGCTTGTAAAGAAAGTTTTTGGCACATTGGTGAGGCCTAATTTGGAGTATTGTGTGCAGTTTTGGTCACCTACCTACTGGAAAGATGTAAATACATTTGAAAGAGTACAGAGAAAAGGATATTGCCAGGTCTACAGGATCTGAGTTATAAGGAAAGATTGAAAATATTTGGACTTTATTCCTTGGAACGTAGAAGATTTGATAGTACTATATACAAAATTATACAAATCGTAATAGTATACAAAGTTAGGAAGGGTATAGATAGGGTAAATGGGCTTTTTCCACTGCTGTTAGGTGGAACTACAAACAGAGGTCATGGGTTAAGACCATATAGTTCATTTAGACAATAGACAATAGACAATAGGTGCAGAATTAGGCCATTCAGCCCTTCGAGCCAGCACCACCATTCACTGTGATCATGGCTGATCATCCACAATCAGTACCCCATTCCTGCCTTCTCCCCATATCCCTTCACTCCGCTATCTTTAAGAGCTCTATCTAACTCTTACTTGAAAGAATCCAGAGAATTGGCCTCCACTGCCTTCTGAGGCAGAGCATTCCACAGAACCACAACCCTCTGTGTGAAAAAGTTTTTCCTCAACTCTGTTCTAAATGGTCTACCCCTTATTCTTAAACTGTGGCCTCTGGTTCTGGACTCCCCCAACATTGGGAACATGTTTCCTGCCCCTAGCGTGTCCAATTTGGCCCATCAAATCTGTTCCACCATTTCGTCATGGCCGATCCAATTTTCCTCTCGGCCCCAATCTCTTGTCTTCTCCCCATATCTCTTCATGTCCTGACCAACCAATAATCTATCAACCTGTGCCTTAAATATACATAAAAACTTGGCCACCACAGCTGTCTGTGGCAACGTATTTCACAAGTTCACCACTCTCAGGATAAAGAAATTCTTCCTCATCTCCATCTGAGAGGGTGCCCCTCTTATCTGAGGTTATACCTTTTACCTTAAGCTCTCTAATTAATTCTGGATCATTGCACAACAGCCTGTCCGGAATAGCTGATCCCCAGTGGGCTCGACATGAGGTGCTCTAAAAACCCATGTCGTAGGCATTCTATAAATTCCCCCGCTTGGAATCCAGCACAAACCTGATTTTCCCAATCTACCAGCATATTGAAATCTCCCATGACTATTATAATATTGCTGTTTTGGCGTGCATTTTTTATCTCCCATTGTCATTTGTAGACCAAATCCTTACTATCCTTACCACTGCTTGGGGATCTACAGACAACTCCCATCAGGCTTGCCGTCCCTTAGCTCTGTCCACAATGATCTAACACCTTACGGCCCTATGTCACCTCTTGTTAATGATTTGATTTCATTTTTTACTAACAGAGCAATGTCGCCCCCTCTGCCTTCCTGCCTGTCCTCTCGATACGATGTGTATCCTTGGACATTAAGCTCCCAGTTATAGTCTTCTTTCAGCCATGATTAGTGATGTCTGCAACATCATACATGTTAATCTGCAACTGTGCTACAAGTTCATCTACCTTATTCTGTATACTGCGCACATTCAAATATAATACCTTCAGTCCTGCATTCACCCTTTTCGATTTTGTCTGCCTTTTACATCGCAACATATACTGCTTTCTTTCTTTTTAAATCTTTTTATTGAATTAGTACACAAAGAATAAAACATATAGCAACCAATACATTGTTAGTATATAAATATAAAAGTAATATTAATACAAAAAAAACAAACAACGTTATGTGAATAACAAGGTAATATAATTGTAGACTAATTTTTCATATATACCAATAGAACGAAAAAAAACCCTGAAAAAAAACCCACCGTGCAACTAACGTAACAAAGCAAAGCAACGGGCTAACTAGGTGTATACTAGACTTTGAACAATTAAACAATCGCGTCCTCAAACCCAACCTCCGCTAATAACAGATGAAATCCATGAAGGGAATGTATATATAGTCAGAGAGAAAAAAATAGTCACGTTAAATGAAAATATTGAATAAATGATCTCCAGGTCTGTTCAAATTTAACTGAAGTATCATAACGATTACTTCTGATTTTTTCCAAATTTAAACACAGTATCGTTTGAGAAAACCAAAAAAAGGTAGTTGGGGCATTAATCTCCTTCCAATGTTGTAGAATACATCTTTTCACCATTAAAGTAAGAAATGCAATCATTCTACACGCTGAGGGAGATAAATTACTAGAAGTTTTAGGTAATCCAAAGATAGCAGTAATAGGATGGGGAGAAATATCACTATTCAGAACCTTTGAGATAATATTAAAAATGTCTTTCCAAAACGTTTCCAGAGTAGGACAAGGCCAAAACATGTGGGTCAAGGAGGCTATCTCCCCATGACATCTATCGCAAAGAGGGTTAATATGAGGGTAATAATGAGCTAATTTATCTTTAGAGATTTAAATTTTCGGAATTGAAGCCAGATACGTAAGGTATGCTTAACTATCAGGTTGCAAACCTGCTTATACCGTTTCAAATCGGAGGGAAGAGAAGATCCTAATACAGAGCCAAATGCATAGCCTTGAACAGAATGTAATTCCAATACTACCCATTTAAGAATGGATAGTGTATCTTGGTCAAGTAACCAAAATTTCATGTGTCGAATATTAATTGCCCAGTAATAAAATCTAAGGTTAGGTAATGCCAAGCCTCCATCTCTCTTAGCTTTCTGTAGATGTATTCTACCCAACCTCGGGCTTTTATTTTGCCAAATAAATGAAGAGATTTTAGAGTCTACTTTATCGAAAAAGGATTTTGGAACAAAAATTGGTAATGCCTGAAATATATATAAAAATTTTGGCAGAATAAACATCTTAACAGCATTAATACGACCAGTCAAAGTTAAATAAAGTGGAGACCATTTAAAGGAAAGTTGTGTGATATGGTCAATTAAGGGTAAATTATTAGCCTTATATAAATCCTTATGTTTACAGGTAATTTTAATCCCAAGATACGAAAAATAATTATTAACCAATCTAAACAGCAGGTTCTGATATAAGGGAACTTGCTTATTAATAGGGAAAAGTTCACTCTTATTAAGATTTAATTTTTATCCTGAAAAAAGACTAAATTGGGCTAATAAATCTGGAGCTGCTGGGATAGATTTTTGAGGATTGGAAATATATCATCAGCGTAAAGTGATACTTTATGAGACTTTTACCCACGAGTTATATCAGTAACGTTAGGAGATTCTCGAATAGCAATTGCTAGTGGTTCTAATGCTATATCAAATAATAAAGGGCTAAGAGGACACTCTTGTCTGGTACCTCGAAATAGAGGGAAAAAAAGGTGAGTTTTGAGTATTAGTACGAACTGACGCCATAGGAGAATGGTATAATAATTCAATCTAGGATATAAATTTCAGGCTGGAGTTAAACATTTCAAGCACCTTAAATAAATAGAGCCATTCAACCCTATCAAAGGCTTTTTTAGCGTCTAGGGAAATGACGCATTCAGGATCGGTTTGTGACGGGGTATAGACAATATTTAAAGTGTACGAATATTATAAAAAGAACAGCGATTCTTAATAAAACTCTTTTGATCTTCCGAAATAAAATAAGGAAGTGCTTTTTCTACTCTATTTGCTAATAATTTAGAAAAAAATCTTGGAGTCAACATTTAACAGGGATATTGGTCTATAAGATGTGCATTGAGCGGGGTCTTTATCCTTCTTTAATATTAAAGAAATCGATGGTCTATAAAAGGATTCTGGTAGTTTACCAAGTTTTAATGAGGCCTCCAGATCCCTGGATAACCAGGGGACTAATGAGAGTGCAAAAGATTTTAAAAATTCCACGGTAAACCCATCAGGGCCAGGAGCTTTCCCCAGGTTCATAGAAAAAATAACATTCTTAATCTCATCAGTAGTGAAGGAAGTTTCTAACATAAAACATAAATCGTGTGATATCTTAGGGAAGTCTAGGTTATCTAAAAAGTCACACATATGTTTAGAATCTCGTGGAGATTCTGATTGATATAAAGAGGAATAAAAATCAAAGAAGGATTGATTAATCTCAGCTTGATCAAACGTCAGTTGATCTTTTTGATTATAAATCTGATTAATTTGAAGTTTAATGGAGTTAGTCTTCAACTGATTAGCCAACAGTTTATCAACTTTGTCACTATGTATATAAAATTCGCTTCTTGTCTTCATTAATTGGTTTGCAATCGAGGACGAAAGTAATAAACTGTGTTCCATTTGAAGTTCAGTTCTTTGTTTATACAGCTTCTCAGAAGGAGCTGTTGCATATTTCTTATCTATTTCCTTGATCTTGTCCACAAGAGCAAGCTCTTCCTTCTTCAACCTTTTCCTCAAAGCAGCAGAGTACGAAATAATCTGGCCACGAATATAAGCTTTGAAGGTATCCCAAAGGGTGTTCATGGATATATCCTCTGTAGTTTTAATTGTAAAAAAAAAATCAATCTGTTCATTCATGAAGTTGACAAAATCCAAGTCCTGAAGCAACAGCGAATTAAAACACCATTGTCTATTGTTATAAGCATTGGCCAATAATTTAATAGAAAGCTTAAGTGGAGCATGGTCCAAAGTGGTTATAGAGTCATATTCACATTTAACCACTGAAGAAGTAAGACGAGAATCAATAAAAAAAAATCAATTCTTGAGTAAGAGTGATGAACATGTGAAAAAAAAAGAGAAGTCTTTTTCCTGGGGATGTAAAAACCGCCAGATATCCGTCGACCCCGAATCTGAGAGATATGAATTAATCAAGGCTGCGGATTTATTGGGTGCAGTCCATATAGGGGTTGAATGGTCCAATAGTGGGGATAAACAAGTATTAAGATCTCCACCCCAGATTAGTGTAAACTCATTCAAATTTGGAAACATATTAAATAAAGATTTATAAAATTCCGGATAGTCCGAGTTTGGAGCATAAACGTTAACCAGAACTACCTTTTTATTAAAAAGTAAACCACTAACCAGTAAAAATCTACCATTTGGATCAGAGATAATATCGTGTTGCACAAATGTAATTGAGGGATCAATGAAAACACAAACACGTCTAACTTTGGCATTAGAATTTGAGCGGTATTGTTAATTCAGAACTGAAAAAAACATAATCTGTCCCCCCTCCGCACATGGGTCTCTTGTACAAATAAAAGATGTGCTTCTTCAACCATCTGAGGTGAAAGAGGCGTTGTTGTGCCTTTTTCACCACACTGCCGGTATGCACAGACCACGTGAGATCCTTGGTGATGTGTATGCCGAGGAACTTAAAGCTGTTCACCCTCTCAACCCCAGATCCATTGATGTCAATAGGAGTTAGCCTGTCTCTATTCCTCCTGTAATCCACTGAGCACTGCCGTGACATTAACACCATCCCTCCTGCTCTGTCGCATCTAAAACAACACAGCCCCGGAAGATTAGAAACATAGAAAACTTACAGCGCAATACAGGCCCTTCGGCACACAACACTGTGCTGAACATGTACTTACTTTAGAGATTACCTAGAGTTACCCATAGCTCTCTATTTTTCTAAGCTCCATGTACCTATCCAAAAGTCTCTTAAAAGACGTTATCGTATCCGCCTCCATCACCGTTGCCGGCAGCCCATTCCACGCACTCACCACTCTCTGAGTAAAAAACTTACCCCTGACCTGCTTCCAAGCACCTTAAAACTGTGCCCTCTCGTGTTAGCCATTTCAGCCCTTGGAAAAAGCCTCTGACTATCCACACGATCAATGCCTCTCATCATCTTATACACCTCTGTCAGGTCACCTCTCATCCTCCATCGCTCCAAGGAGAAAAGGCCAAGTTCACTCAACCTGTTTTCATAAGGCATGCTCCCCAATTCAGGCAACATCCTTGTAAATCTCCTCTGCACCCTTTCTATGGTTTCCACATTCTTCCTGTAGTGAAGTGACCAGAACTGAGCACAGTACTCCAAGTGGGGTCTGACCAGGGTCCTATATAGCTGCAACATTACCTCTCGGCTCTTAAACTCAATCCCATTGTTGATGAAGGCCAATGCACCGTATGCCTTCTTAACCACTCAGTCAACCTGCCCCTGCTGCAGCCAAGTCTCACCAATGGCTACAATATCATAATGCTTCTATATAGAGAGCTACTTTAATGTTGGAGGATAGGACACTTTCGTGCAAATCCTGTGCCACCACATAGTAGGACTATGTACATATCCCTGTGGAAACCAGAGGGATATGTACATGGTCGTACTGCGTACTGAAGTCTGTTCCATGTAGATGTAAACTGATCTTGGGACTACTCAGCAATAGGGACAGAGAAGAAAGCACTATCCCAATCAATAACAGCATAATAACTGTCAGTCCTACTAGAAAGATCTTCAGTCTGAGTCACAATGTCTGGAACAGCTGTGGCCATTGGAGGGGCAAACCGATTTAACTGGCAATAATCAATGGTCAGACGCCATCAACTATCATTTTCTGAACTGGCAACAGAGGGCTATTATAAGGGGATGAGGGGGGATGAGGCAGGATGAAGAGGTTTAAAAGGGACTTGACTGTATCATCTATTTCCTTATCTCCTTCCAGGAAAGAATATTGCCTAACGACTACTTTCTGAAGGGGTTCCCATTTTGCCTTTCCAACCAGAATGAACACCTTCCTAATACCAAAAGTAAATTTGACAAAGATATTGTGATAGAAGTTCCCATTAACAAATCAATTTCCAAAATATTTTCAGGGACCTGGAAGATGAGCATGGGAACAGACCAAGGAGGACCCTTGTCAATAGTGAGACGGACCTTTGTTCACACACCATCCATAACCAATCCTCCATATCCCTGAATCTACACTCACTTTCCTGTATATAGATCCAGATTCGCAAGTAACCAGCCCGTGTCCACCAGGGCAATTTGCTATTACGTATTACTATGTGACCACCAGTGGGTATTTGGTATGTATGGCCTCAAGTCTCCCTCTGGGATGCTGGGAATAGGGGAGGGCCTGAGGCCCTGGCCACAACCTTAGGTGGTGGTCTGAGTAACCTGCCACCCAGGGTCCAATTCACCCCAGTCTGGATATAACGTCCTACTTACCAGGATTAACATTACGTTCCCTTGAAGGGCTGGTAGGGTAACTGGTCCCTTTGTTTGGGCTATAGAACGAAACCCATCTGGTTTACAATGCTTACAGTATAACACATAAAGTAGGTGCACCATCAATTTTTTCCTTGTACAGCCTTGCCTTCAGCAGGGACAGAAACATTTCCTTTATACTGCCATGGGACGTGGGGCTCTTTGATGTGGACTGCTGAGACACAGTAGCCGGTTGCCTGGAGCAGCTGCAGGATATTTTCAAGGGGGAGGGTGAACAGCCAGCAGTTGTGGTGCATACTGGCACTAATGCCATAGGCAGAAAAGGGGAAGAGATCCTACACAGAGTCAGGAAAGAGGCAGAAGGGAAGGACAGCCAAGGTAGCAATCTCTGGATTATTCCAAGTACTACAGGTTAATGCAGATAGGAATGAGGTGATAGCACAGATGAATGAGTGGCTGAGGAGATGGTGCAGGGGACAGGGTTTCAATTTCTTGGATCATTGGAACCTTTTCTGGGGAAGGGGTGACCTGTACAAGAGGGACGGGTTGCACCCAAACTGGAGGAGAACGAATATCCTGGTTGGGAGGTTTGCTAATATTACTCGGGAGAGTTTAAACTAGTTTTGCAGGGGGCTGGGAACCAGGTCAGTAACTGAATGATTGGACCAGAAGGTAGATGTCAGGGAAAGTACTGAAAGGCAAAATCAAAATTACAGATATGATGGGTCAGATAGTTTGAAATGTGTGCATTTTTATGCTAGGAGTTTTCTGGGTAAAGGTGATGAACTTTGAGCATGGATCATACATGGAACTATGATATAGCCATTACTGAAACTTGGTTGAGACAGGGCAGGAATGGGTGATTAATGTACCAAGCTTTAGCAAAGGCAGAGAAGGAAATAAAAAGCAGGGCGGGGGAATTGCACTACTAATCAGGGACAATATCACAGCTGCACAGGGGAGACATAATGGAGGGGTCAGATACTGGGTCCATTTGGGTGGAACTCAAGAACAGGAAGGGTGCAATCACACTGATGGGATTGTACAACACACCCTAATAGGCCACTGGGACATTGAGGAACAGTGATGTAATCAGATTAAGGAAATGTGTAAAAATAATAAGGTTGTTCTTTGGGATTTCAACTTCCCTAATATAAACTGGGTTCTTCTTAGAGCAAGGGGTTTGGATGTGGTAGAATTTGTTAAGTTATCCGGGAGGGTTTCTTAAGTCAATATGTGGATGGTCCAATGAGAGGCAGGGCTGTATTTAAGCTGGTGTTGGGTGCTGACCCTGGCCAGCTGACTGACCTTTCAGAGGGTGAGTTGTTAGGGAACAGTGACTACAACTCCTTAACTTTCAGAATAGCTATAGGTAAGGATAGGTATGGTCCTTCTGAGAGAGTTTTAAATTGGAATAGGGCAAATCATGAGAGCATTAGGAACTAAGAAGAATTAATTGGGAACATCTTTTTTTCTGGCAAATCCACATTGAACATGAGTACAGTGTACAGGAATGTTCCTGTTAGAAGGAAGGACAGACATAGAAAGATGTCCAGGGAGGTGATGAATTCCATCAAGAGGAAGAAGGAAAAGTATGTAAAGGTCTGAAGTCAGGGTCAAATGGATCACATGAGGAGCATAAAGAAGCCAGTAAAGAACTAAAGAAGGGAATTCGGAAAGCCAAGAGGGGCATGAAAAGTCCTTGGCAAGTGAATCCCAAGACATTCTATACAAAGAAGAGCAAGAGGATATCAAGGGAGATTGTAGGACCACTCAAAGATAAAGGGGGAACAATTGCTTGGATGCAGAGAATCTGAGTGAGGTACTGAATGAATACTTTGCTTCAATATTTTCCAAAGAAAAGGACATGGAGGTCCAGGAGTTCACTGCAGAGTGTATAACTATGTTATGGTGTTTAGGAGGAAGTGTTAGGCCTCCTAATGTCCCCAGGGCCTGATGGGATTGATCTCAGGTTACTGAAGGAGACAAGAGATGAGATTGCTGGGCTTTAACCAATATCTTCATTTCCTCTCTGGGCACAGGTAAGGTCCCAGAGAACTGGTAAATGGCTAATATTGTACTTCAAGTCAAGTGAAGTCAAGTCACTTTTTATTGTCATTTCAACCATAACTGCTGGTACAGTACACAGTAAAAACGAGACAGTGTTTTTCAGGACCAAGGTGCTACATGAAACAATATAAAAACTACACTGAACTACGTAAAACAACACAAAACTACACTAGACTACAGACCTATCCAGGACTGCATAAAGTGCACAAAACAGTGCAGGCATTACAATAAATAATAAACAAGACAATAGGCACAGTAGAGGGTATATTAGGTTGGTGTCAGTCCGGGCTCTGGGTATTGAGGAGTCTGATGGCTTGGGGGGGGAAGAAACTGTTACATAGTCTGGTTGTGAGAGCCTGAATACTTCGGTGCCTTTTGCCAGATGGCAGGAGGGAGAAGAGTTTGTATGAGGGGTGCGTGGGGTCCTTCATAATGCTGTTTGCTTTACGGATGCAGCGTGTGGTGTAACTGTCTGTAATGGTGGGAAAAGAGACCCCGATGATCTTCTCAGCTGACCTCACTATCCGCTGCAGGGTCTTGCGATCCGAGATGGTGCAATTTCTGAACCAGGCAGTGATGCAGCTGCTCAGGATGCTCTCAATACAACCTCTGGAGAATGTGGTGAGGATGGGGGGTGGGAGATGGACTTTTCTCAGCCTTCGCAGAAAGTAGAGACGCTGCTGGGCTTTCTTTGCTATGGAGCTGGTGTTGAGGGACCAGGTGAGATTCTCCGCCAGGTGAACACCAAGAAATTTGGTGCTCTTAATGATCTCTACGGAGGAGTCGTCGATATTCAGCGGAAAGTGGTCGCTCCGTGTCCTCCTGAAGTCAGCAACCATCTCTTTTGTTTTGTTCACATTCAGAGACAGGCTGTTGGCTGTGCACCAGTCCGTTAGCCGCTGCACCTCCTCTCTGTATGCTGACTCATCGTTCTTGCTGATAAGACCCACCACGGTCGTGTCAACGGCGAACTTGATGATGTGTGTTGCTGCACAGTCGTGGGTCAGCAGAGTGAACAACAGTGGACTGAGCAGACAGCCCTGGGGGGTCTCCGTGCTCACTGTGAGCACTGGGGTCCCCTGGTGCTCAGTACTTCTATTTCGGAAGGGAACAAGGGAAAATCCTGGGACCATCAGTGAGTATGGAAATTGAGTTTCACATCAGTTTGAGTGGAAATTGCTGTAGAAAATTCTTAGGGATAGGAAAAATGAGCATTTGGAAATCCATGGTGTCATTAGGGAGAGGCAGCATGGCTTTGTATGGGGCAGGTCGTGCCTTACAACTTGATTGAGTTTTTTAATATGGTGACAAGAGAGATTGATGAGGAGAGGGCAGAGGGTAGTGGTTGAAGGAACTTTATCAAGCTGGAGGTCTGTAATCAGAGGTGTTCCACAGGGATCTGTTCTGGGAACTCTGCTGTTTGCAATGTATATAAATGACCTGGATCAAAATAAAGATGGGTGGGTTAGTAAGTTTGTGGATGATACCAAAATTGATGGAGTTGTGGATAGTGTAGAAGACTGGCAAAGAATAGAGCAGAATATAGATCAGTTGCGGAGAAATGGCAGATAGAGGTATGGCAGATATGAGGTGTTGCATCTTAGTAGGGCAAGTGCAAGGAGACAGTACACCGTTAAGGGTAAGATCCTCTACAGTGTTGCGGATCAGATAGATCCTGGGATCCAAATTCCTAGCTCCTTGAAAATGGCTACACAGGCCGATAGGGTGGTTAAGAAGACTTATGAACTGCCTGCTTTTATTTTCGACACATTGAGCTTGAAAGTCAAGAGGTTATGTTGCAACTTTATAGAACTCTGGTTAAGCCACATCTGGAGTATTGCATACAGTTCTGGTCGCTGACCGCTGACTATAGGAAGATGTTGGGGCTTTGGAGAGGACACAGAGGGGTTTACCAGGATGCTACCTGGTTTTCTTTGGTACAATGGAGGCTGAGGGAAGAGCTGATGGAGGGTTATATGATTATGAGAGGCATGGACAGAGTAGACAGGAAGTATCTGTTTCTTAGAGTCGAAATGTCTAACACCAGAGGGCATGCGTTGAAGGTGAGAGGGGGTAGGTTCAAAGGGGTCAGTTGTTTTTACTCAGAGAGTGTTGGATGCTTGGAATACACTGCCTGATTTGGTGGTAGAGGCAAATGAATGTGGGGAAGATGGAGGGATACGGACATTGTATAGGTTGGACGGATTAATTTTTGGGTGTTTTGCTTTGCTCTTACAGCTGGTCCGGCACAACATTGTTCCGTTGTTATACTATTCTATATTCTGTACTCTATTCCTAGTTCCAATCATCATGCATCCAGATTGCCCCTGCAGCCGCCAGGATTTAAAAGTAGCATTTCACCTTTCATCAGTTCCTGATCTACATCAGACCCCTCGGGTTGGGCCAGTAGACTGCTAGTCTCTGCAACAGTCCGGCCCTCAGCTGGACCTAACAGCTGCCTCTCCACTGTGAGGGTCACCATTTTACCAATCCAGTCAGCACAGCAAGAGAAAACAGGACAGCCTCAGGTCATTAAAGGCCTAATTTTTATAAATAGCATCTGTGTTACCGTATCACAGAATCGTGAAAAAGCCTCGGGCGGGCTGTGTACCAGGAATGGGAAGATGCACTCCAATCCAAAGGGGCAGGGTAGCGAGCGTGCACAGTTTCCATAACACAGAGCATTCAGCTCTGTCATCCTGTCCAGCCCACAATTCAGCCAGGGCCAATGGGTCCATCATTAATGATCGTCACTCAATCAGTTCATGCAATTAAATAAAAACAGTCAAGAGGCTCCAAAGTCCCATCTGTGGGTGAGCCATCTGGGCAAGGATTTCTCTGGCCGCTGACACAGCCTTCGGTCTAAACCCTGTAACTCGGCTGGTAGTGTAGTTATGGATAGTGGTTTCAGTAGTAGTAGGGATAGCTTTATTTTATTAACCAGCTCCGTGTTCCTGTTTAACTTTTACATGACAGAGAGGTGAACCTCTGTCTGTCTGTATCTTGTATTACGGCGGTTGGCATCCAGCTTAATGGTGCATTACCGCCACCCTCTGCTCCAGAATGTGCACTAGACATACATTCTAAATCCCTTCACCCAATCTCACACACACACACACACAAACCTACACACATACACACACACCTACACATACACATACACACACACACACAAACCTACACTTCACCCTCCCATCTTTGACCATCCTAGTATCCTATTCCTGTTTATCCGTCATATCCTATAAAAAACCCCTGTACCCTTTAAGAACACTAAAAATACCCGGACTTGTGCTCGGTCACCCATGCCCAGCAACCCTTTTAATGTGAATTCCTGCATCCCCAACTCCCTTAGTTTATTTCTCATCATCTCTCTCTGTATCCCATACTTCCTGCAACACAAAACTACATGTTCTACTGACTCCTCTTCCTGACATTCCTCACACAATCCTGTCTGGTGTTTCCCTATCATTTTCAATGTTTTGTTTAATGCACAGTGCCCCAGCCTTAACCTAGTCCACACAATTTCCTCTCTTCTGTTTCCATTACCTACCCTAGTAACTGCAACACTCTTTTGTATTTGATATAAATGCCTCCCTTTCCCCTCCCTGTCACATCTTTCTTGCCACATTTGGTGAACCTCGATTATATTGTTTTCATCCCCAGCCAAATCATCATCATACCAGATATCTCTACCAGCCATAGCAATCTGTTCATTGTCAGAGTGCTCAGGGCGTTTCAGCACCTCCCATGCTGTGTCACTCAAAACAGTGTTCTGAGAACTCAAAGAGGCCAACTCGCTCTGCAATCACTTATTTTCCTCAGAGTTCAGCTGTTTCGGTATTCAACTGCTGCAACACCGTCATAAAAATCCACCCCATGTGAGGTAGAGAGACTCTCTTGGCGGGAAAAGTAATAGGCTTCGTGATACCACACATGGAAGTTTAACATTAGACAATTCAGCAAAGGCGTCTCAACATCTGGCAGGACCCTGCCAGCGATCGAAAACCCTCGGAGTTATCTATCCATCTGAGGACTCGATAAGTCTCTGGTATGGTATCTCTCAACTTGCTTGGACCCTGCTGACTGCACCAGAATAATGGGCTGGGTTGATCAGACCCAAACAATTGCACTGTCCAGGAGATGTGGTAATCAGCATACAAGCACAACAAAGTAAATTAAGCCTAATTTATTATCATAAAATAGAAAGCATAAGTAAACCACACAAAATACTACGTAGTAAGTCACAAAGGTATCAAGGCTCACGATTCTCTAGTCACCACTTGATTGTCACGATTGTCGAGGGAACTCCAAATTTCCACTCACTTGCGAAACCACCCCTGGGTCCCAGGCACCAATCACGATTTCCGGCCCTCAGCTGAAGTCCAATGAGCCAGGGAAAAGACACCCCAATAGATACAAGTTTCACAAGTATGGAGCAACCACGAGACATATAAACTCTTTTATCTTATGTCCCAACTCAACTTGTCTTTTTAAAAATGTGTCCTGTTTTCATTAACACGGTGTTCAGCATACTCTCATAAATCAACTACACATTGTAATGGTCATTCCTCACCCATTAGTCCAATAGTGTTTTGGGCATAATATTCGTTTGGACTTACAAAAGAACATTACATATAAATGATAAACCCAAATTCAGAAAAGAATCCATAAAGCCAACTTGACAGACAGTTAGTTATTAACAAACATCCTTATGTTTACGGAGCCTGAGGCTAAGAAATATCCAGCTGCTATCAGCAAACACTCTACTGACATTGATAGTGTTTACTCTATACAGACACTCTGCCCACTAAGACATATTAACCCTACATGCTATGAGTTCAGAAAGAGTTAAATTGTCATTTTACCCTCCAGACATTCATCTAGTATTTTACAAAACTTAACATAATACAGCAAAGAAATGGCAGATGGAGTTTAACTCCGAGAAATGTTAAGTGTTGCATCTTGGTTGATAAGTGAAAAGCAAGAGTAAAATGAGCAGAGGGATCTTAGAGTGCAAGTTCATAGCTCCCTGAAAGGTGACAGGGCACGCTTGACTTTATTAGTCGTGGCATTGAATCCAAACGTGAGAAGGTTCTGTTGCTGCTTTATAAAACTCCCGTTTAGGCCACATCTGGAATAATGCATGTTGCACTATTATAGGAAGAATGCCAAAGCTTTTCAAGAAGAGGTTTACCAGGGCGCCTCCTGGATTAGAGGACATGTGCAAAAGGAGATGGTGAATTTTCTGCAGCGGTGGAGACTAAGGATAGAAGTTCATAAGATTGTGAGAGACATAGATGGAGTAGACAGACAATATTTTTTCCAAGGATTGAAAAGTCTAATACCAAAGGCATGCATTTGAGGTGTGAGGCAGTAATTTCAAACGAAATGTGAGGGGAAAATTTTTTTACACAGAGAGTAGTGGTGCTTGGAATGACCTGCCTGGAGTGGTGGTGGGGGCAGATACATTACATTGCAGATACATTTAAGAGGTGTTTAGATAGGTACATGAATATGAGGAAAATGTAAGGATATAGACATAGTGTTGCAGAGAAGATTAGTTAGGTTGCCCATTTGATGACAAATTTAATTGGATTGATACAACATTGTGGACCAAAGGGCCTGATTCTGTTATGCACTGATCTATGTTCTATGCTCCATGGTATCAGAAAACACCCAGAATGATTTAATCAATGTTTCAGACTAAACTGCATACAATTAGCAACTTTGAAAATGAAACCATGTAGAACACATTTGAAACAACTTTATTCTATGTATTTCCTAGTGATGAAGTGTTTGGCAGCTTTTACCTGTTTGTACTGTACAACTTAAGTTTGAGAAGATAAATCCAATGGTATCTCAGAATGTCCAGTTCGGCTAAATCAGTGTTTCTAAGAAAGCAGTGTATGATTGCCACTTTCTACAATAAACACAAGTAGCAACCTGTTGCAAAGAACTTCATTTTGTATATTTCCTGGTGATCAAGCATTTGGTAACATTTATTTAATAGTACAACTTAACCTTGGTGCCAGTGATAACACATTGCTTGCAACTGGCTAAATAAACGTTTCTGAGTAAACAGCATACAATTGCTGCTTTCTATAATACAACCATATAGGAGCTTGTTGCAAACAACTTTACAATATGTATTTCCTAGTGTTGTAGTATTTGGTAACATTAATTTGATTGTACAGCTTAAGCTTGTGAATTTAGAACCAATGGCATCACAAAATTTCCATAATGGCTAAAGCAGTGTTTCATAACAAACAATATTGCCATTTCTTTTAACACTGAAGTAACTTGTTGTAAAACAAAACTTATTTTATGTACTTCATATTGTTGCATAGTTTGACCCAACAATTCAGTGCTGTCAAAACTAATTGTACATTAATCCCATTTTGTTACTTTCCCCACATCCTCAATCAGGCTCTAGCACTGACTTGCACAGAAAGAGCAATTTGCAGTCGCCAATTAGCAAACCAACCTGCATTGCTTCAGGATGAGGGAGGAAAGCCAGTCACAGGGAGACAGCCATCTGTTGGGCATAAGCTCCATCAGCTGTATCACTGTGCTGCCCACAGTTGGTGTGTTATAGTAGAATGCTACCCAAAAACATGCTGCTCTCGTTTAAGAAAGTTGAAAACTCAAGGCAAACTATATTCTGATGATTGCTTTTATATTTTTCCAGTGAGGAATTTAAAAACAAAGGAAAATATTGATTAATTCTTCCCAAAATCTGCATTTATGTCTCCAGCTATTGATTTATATTGATGTTTGACAAGCAAAAATGTATAAATGCGTAATAGTATATAAATATTAGCATGACATCATATGTACAGTGCAGAAATTAACTAAATATTTGAATTTAGAAAAAACAAGAGATAATAAAAATTCAGACTTTACGATCTATGGTCTGTGCTGTATTAATGTTATCCTGTCAGAAGAAGGCTGGATTGCTGTGCTCTATAATACACCTCCTGCAGTGGCGTTTGACAAACTGCAGTGCTTCAACCGAGATGTCACAGTCCTGCACATTCAACACCTGCAACTCAAAGCAGTTAGCAGCAACAATCTTTAAACCACGACCGGTGACACTCTCACATGACTTAAGACTGAGCCGCTTAAGGTTGTAGCAGTTCAACGCTAAAAACTCCATGCCTGCATCAGAAATCAACAGACACTTGCCAATATCCAGGGACTTGAGTTTTGTGCAATTCTTGGCAAGGTACTCAATCCCATGATCAGTCAGTCCATCACAACCTCGAGCGTTTAGATAGCGCAGTTTACTGCAGTACTTGGCGATGTAGCGGATACCTACATCTGTAATCCGGACACAGTGAGCAATACTGAGATACCTTAGGTGTGCTTCCAACTTTGCCACCTCTCTCATCCCAAAATCAGTCACAGCTCGGCAGTCACTAACACTCAGCTCCTTGATTGACGTGCAATAAAGCATCAGGAAGTGAAGGCCCTCGTCTGTAACACGGACACATCTGCGCAGATAGAGGTGTGTTAGCTGTGTGCAGTGAGCTGCTATTATGTGCAGTCCCTCATCTTCAAGTAAAAAGCAATCTGTCATATTCAGGTAGCGGATGGAGATCTGTTTTCCATGAAGTGGAGAGATTTTAATGGAAGCTTCCCTTGTCAGACTGATGCACGTTATCTTGGAACAACCTAGATAAAGAATACTGATTATTTTTCAGAACCATTACCTGATATAGCAAGCTATCAACTGCAATTTATAAAAGTAACAGTAACTATACAGTAGGATGCTCTGCGATCATCATGCCCACGCCAGTTCATTGAAGGTTTCAGCTATCCATTTTCATTCAACCTTCTGCTCTTTCCTCATACTCATTAATGCTTTTATTTTTTTCAACTATATACGCACATCGTGGATCTAAAACTCAGTGGATACCGTGGTTACACGAGCAGGTTGGAGACCGGATGTACTGGTACTGAACACCTGACACCCACATACTGTCCTCAAGGCACAAGTCACAATGTGATGGCATTTCCAATGTCTGATAGACTGCAGCTCCAACAGCTCTTTTGAAGCTTGACTCCATTCAAGACAAAGCAACCACTCTACCAGCATCCCATCAACACTCCCTAAAAATCCCTCCACTGCCAGTTACGGTATGTACCACTTACAATATGAACTGCAGTTACATGCTCGGGCTACTTCAATAGGACCTCCCAAACCCACCAGCTCTCCTACCAAAACAGACAAGGGAGTAGCACGGGGGACAGGACACCACCACCAGCAGCTTTCCCACCAACTCATATACCACATGACTTCATAGTCACTGGGTGTAAAACCTGGAATTTCCTCTCCAACAGCACTGCCGGTTCGCCTTCACCAGAAGCACTTGTTCAAGACCGTTTGGAATAACAGGTGGATTTACTACGAAACATATAGACACCTGTACAAAGGCAAAAGCACACAGAACTAAACAGTCATAAATATGAGAAATTCTGCAGATGCTGGAAATTCAAAGTAACACACACACAAAATGCTGGAGGAACTCAGGAGGTTAGGCAGCATCTATGGAAAATCAATGTTTAGGGCCAAAACCCTTCCTCAAGACTGGAAAAGAAGTGTGAAGATGCCAGAATAAAAAGGTGGGGGAGGGGCCAGAGAGGTGCAGATCTGATAAATAAATATTTATTTAAAGGATCATGCTACAAAGAAAGAATGTAATTTAACTTAAAAAATCACCTGAGATCTGATGTTGAGAAAAATAGATGGAAGCTGTACAAAGTTCTGCCATCTTCCTGTCCTTTGTGAATATGGGGAGATGCCAGCGGACAAGGACGGGGCAAATGTTCCACCTTGTTTAAGATCAAATGGGAGGACAAACAGACCCAATGGTGTGCAGGCTTTGAGAAATGATAGCGATGGAGAAGATTATTCGGCTCTTGGAGAAAGAAAAAAGCAGCTGGACAAAACTTTAAATTTTTTTTTTAAGATAGTCTCTCTATATCATATATGACTTATTTCCACTCTGGTGGTGTGAGGTCTCAGACTGAGAAGGGGATAGCCAAAGGGGCTGATGACCACATCTGCAGGAAGTGCATCCAGCTGCAGCTCCTCTCATACCACACATTTGGAGTGACTGCAGAACATACGGGAGGGAGCCAGGGAGTGTTACTGACAGGATTTTCAGAACTGTTCAGTCAGATAGACGGGTGAGCACCAGGAGGCTGTTCTCCTCTCCACTAATATCGCTGTTGCATATTAAGGTAGAGCAATGCCCAGGAAACAAGTAATAGTGATAGGGGCTGTACAGACAAATGATTCTCTGGCCACAAGTGAAACCAGAGGGTGGTGTTTGGCATCGCGATGCCAGTGCCAAGGATGTTCCTGAGTGGGCACAGGACATTCTGAGACTGGTAGATGTGCAGCCAGATGACATGGTCCATATTGCTACCAATGACACAGGGAGGAAGGATATGAGGCCATGCAAAGTGATGTTAGGGATTTAGGTAGCAAGATAGGTTTGTGACTTCAGGATTATTTCTGCCAATGCCATGTGCTGGGGAGGTGAGAAACAGGAAGAAACGTGGCTAAGGAGCTGGTACAGGATACAGTGATCATTGGGCTCTATTCCAAGGCAGGTGAGATCTGTTCAAGAGAGACAGGATGCATTTGACCTGGAGGACAGCCAATATTCTCACATGGAGGTTCATTAGTGCCCCTCGGGAGTAGTAGGAGGCAGGATCCAGAGCAATTAGTTTGCAAATGAAGGAATTAAGGAGGAAGATAGGTGTTAGACCAAGTATATCCTGTGAAGACTGTGGGGAGGAAGGCAAATGCGATATTAGCATCCATTTCAAGACGACTAGAACAGGAAGCCCTAGGGAGGCCTCACTTGGACTATTGTGAGCAGTTTTGGGCCCTTTAACTTAGAAAGGATGTGCTGAAACTGGAGAGGGTTCAAAGGAGGTTCACAAAAATGATTCCAGGATTGAATGGCTTGTCATATGAAGAGAGTTTGATGGCTCTGGGCCTGTATTCATTGGAATTCAGAAGAATTGAATATTCATTGAAACCTATCGAATGGTGAAAGGCCTTGATGTGGAGAGGATGCTTCCTATAATGAGAGAGTCTAAGTCGAGAGGACACAGCCTCAGAATAGAGGGGTTTCCCTTTAGAGCAGAGATGAGGAGATATTTCTTTAGCCAAAGAACGGTGAACTCTGGAATTCTTTGCCACAGGCAGCTGTGGAGCCCTAGTATACTTAAGGCAGAGGTTGAAAGATTCAGGGCATGAAGGGATATGGGGAAAAGGCTGGAGATTGGGGCTGAGAGGAAAAAGGATCAGACATGGTGAAATGGCAGAGCAGACTTGGTGGGCCAAATGGACAATTTTCTGCTCCTATAACTTATGGTCTTATGAAACTAATATAGGTGGTGGTGTATGTAGTGTAGAACGTTATGAACAACTACGAGGGATTTTTTTATCAGCTAGGTATGTGGGTTGAGAATCGGGTTTCAATCCAGAAAAAATGTGATGTACTACATTTTGGGAGATCAAACTAGGGGAACACTTACACTGTGAGTGCTAGGGCCCTGGGAATCGTTACTTAGAAAGGGACCAAAGATTGCAAGTGCACAACTTACTGAAAATGGTGTCAGAGGCAGATAGGGTGATGAAAAAGGCATTTGGCCTTCATCAGTCAGAGCATTGAGTATAGGAGTTGGGACGTTACAATGTATTCATGTAAGACTTGTGATTGGACTTGGGAGTATTCTGCTCAATTCTGATCAGTACAGGAAGGATATTATTAAACCAGATAGAGTGCAGAAAAGATTTACCAGAATATTGCCTGTACTTCAGCATCTGATTTATAAAGAGAGGTTGAAAAGGCTAGGACTTTATTCCCTGGAACATAGGAGATTGGGGTAGTGACCTGATACAAGCATCGACCATGGGGGGCACAGACAAGGTGAAAGCATATTTTTCCCAGGGCGGGGGCATAGTTTAACAGCAGAGGCAAGGGATTTAAAAGGGGCACCAGGGGCAGTATGGTGCGTAATTGAAACACAGTGACAGAAATACTGGTTGAGGTGGGTATATAAGAAACATTTAAAAGCCATATAAATAATTAATGGATAAAAGCGGTTTAGAGGTTTTGAACTTTACAATTATGCCCCATCAGTTCCTCTGGCAGCTCGTACAGCATACTCACCACACACTGTGTTTAATGGTTGCCCCTCAGGAGCCTTTTAATCTTTCCCTTCTTACTTCAAGCCGATACCCTTGAGTTTTAGAGTCTCCTCCTTTATCCTATCTATTTGTAGTCCTTGGCCTCTCTGATCTCTACAGCATTTAATATGACTAATAAAATTCTTCATCTATATACTTCACTCGGTATTGTGTCCATAGCCTTGATGCTTTTAGTATCTAGTAATCTATCTTCCCACCTTCTTAAATATAATTAACAACATTAGGGGAAACTTCCTCCCCGTCTGCTTGTTCACTTTGAATTTTGTGCAGCATACATCTGACTTCTGAAATGGAAATAGAAAATTGTAGATTAGGCAGCAATGGAGTGTGAAACTGGGTCAACTGTTCTTTATCATCTAGTGATTTGGATGAAGTGTAGTTGGCACGTTTGTAGATGATACCAAAACCGGTGGTGTAGTGGACGATGAAGAAGGCCATTTAAGATTACAGCCGGATCTAGAACAACAGAGAAACTGGGCCATGAAATGGCATCTAAATTGGACAAATCCGTTTTGGGAACCTAAACCAGAGAAGGACGCACAGTAAATGACACGTCACAGGCAAGACACAGAGCCCTACAGCACGGAAACCAGTCACTTGCACCAACTCATCTATGCCAGCTATGTTCCCAGCAATCTCGTCATATCTGCTTGCATTTGGCCCTAGCACTCTGAACCTCCGATATCTGTGTACTTATCTAAATAGCTTTAAGATGTTGCTAATCTGTCCACCTCCACCACTATTACTAGCAGCTAATACCAATATTCACCATACTTCACATGAAGAAACTGCCCTTGATGAACCTTTAAATCTCTCGCCTCTGATCCAGAACTATACCTGCTATCCTATCTATGCACAGATACAATGTTTTTATCCTATCTATGTCACACAAGATCTTACTCAGCTTTATCTGGTCACCTGCATTCCAGGGAATAAAGGCTCTACTCTATGCAACCTTTCTTTCTTTGTAACTCAGGCCCCCAAATCATAAAAACATTTTGGTAAAATATCTCTGCACTTTTTTTTAGTTTAATAACAACTTTCCCATAACAGGGGTTCAAAATCATTTACACAGTACTCCAAGTACAGCCTCACTAATGTCACTTCTAACAGTAACATAACTTCCTAGCATTTATACTCAGTTCCTGGACCAATAAATGCCACTATTCCAGATACTTTCTTCGTCAGCCTGTCTACTTGTGATGCTACTACACTTCCACTCCTTGATCCCTCTGTTCTATAACACTTTCCTGGACCGAGACATTGACTGTATAACTCCTATCCTGGTTTGATCTCCCAAAATGTAGTACCTCACATTTATCTGCATTGAAAGCAGTCTTTTGCTCAAATACGTAGCTGATCAAGATCCCCATGTGATTTTTCATAACCTTCTACACTATAACATTGCCTGCAAACTACCTACTACACTTTGTACATTCACATCCAAATCATTTATATGGAAGTACAGACAACAAAAGTCCCAGCACCAATGCCTGTCTGTCCGTACATCACCAGAGAAACAACCCTCAACCATTACCCTCTGCCTCTCGCCACTAAGCCAATTATAAATCAAATCTGCTATCTCCTCCTAGATCTCATGTGATCTAACCTTCTAGACTAACCTGCCATGAGGTTCCTTTATAAATACGGCCTTGCTAAAGAAGTCCATATAAAGAACATTCACTGCCTAATTTTCAACTACTCTCTTGGTCACCTCCTCAAAGAACTACAAAAAATTTGTTAGACATGACTTCCCATGCTCAAAGCCAAGATGATTGTCCCAAATCAGACTCTTGCCTCTCCAAATTTTGGTCAATCTTATCCTTCAGAATCCTCTCTAGCAATTTACACGATGTTAAAATCAGTGGCCTAACTAGTTTTTGCTACTCCTTTTAAATAATGGTAACTCTTCCATCTTCCAGAACTCCAGCAGCCAGAAATGAAGCAAAATCTCTGCAAAGGACTTTGCAATTTCTTCAATAGCTTCTCACAAGAGATTATTTCAGGCCTTGCGGATTTACCAATGTTAATGCACCTTAAAACTTCTGATATCTCCTTTCCTCAAATATGTATTCAGTCAAAAACATCATCACTCATCTTACCCATTTCCTTAGTGACCATCATTTTCTCCATAGTAAAAACTTTAGAGAAATATCATTTAAAATCTATCCATCTCTTTTGATTCCACACACAAGTGGCCATACAGATACTTAAGTGGACCCATTCCATAAGACTATGTGACCATAAGACATAGAAGCAGAATTCGGCCATTTGGCCCATTGTGTCAGCTGAACCATTTCATCATGGCTGATTTATTATCTCTCTCAACCCCATTCTCCTGCATTCTTCCTGCAACTTTTTACACCCTTACGAATCAAGAACCTTTAAATATACCCTATAGCTTGCCCTCTGCAGCTATGAATTGTACAGATTCACCATCCTCTGGCTAAAGGAATTCCTTCTAATCTACACTCTTGACGCTCTCAACCCCAGCACTCTTAGAAAAGGGCCTCAAAACTGTTCACAATACTCCAAGTACAGTCTGACAATGACTCAGCATACATACAAACACAGAAAACCTACAGCACAATACAGGCCCTTTGGCCCACAAAGCTGTGCCAAACATGTCCCTACCTTAGAAATTACCTCGGGTTACCCATAGCCCTCTATTTTTCTAAGCTCTATGTACCTATCCAGGAGTCTCTTAAAAGACCCTATCATATCCGCCTCCACCATCATTGCCGGCAGCCCATTTCACACACTCACCACTCTGTGCGTAAAAAAACTTACCCCTGACATCTCCTCTGTACCTGCTTCCAAGCACCTTAAAACTGTGCCCTCTCGTGCTAGCCATTTCAGCCCTGGGAAAAAGCCTCTGACTATCCACACGATCAATGCCTCTCATCATCTTATACACCTCTATCAGGTCATCTCTCATCCTCCATCGCTCCAAGGAGAAAAGGCCCAGTTCGTTCAACCTAT
The DNA here is from genome assembly GCF_963921235.1 of Mobula hypostoma. Taxonomy (NCBI): domain Eukaryota; kingdom Metazoa; phylum Chordata; class Chondrichthyes; order Myliobatiformes; family Myliobatidae; genus Mobula; species Mobula hypostoma. The sequence goes on along the minus strand of NC_086113.1, from coordinate 70,735,260 downwards.
TCTCATAGGGCATGTTCCCCAATCCATCAACATCCTTGTAAATCTCCTCTGCACCCTTTCTATAGTTTCCACATCCTTCCTGTAGTGAGGTGACCAGAACTGAGCACAGTACTCCAAGTGGGGTCTGACCAGGGCTTTTCTATCTAGTCCCCTCAAAATGATACTACCATTGCATTTGCCTTCCTTAAATCAACTCAAACTGCAAGTTAACCTTCAGGGACTCCTGCACGAGGACTTGCAAGTCTCTTTGCACCCCGACTTCAAAATTGCTCCCTGTTTAGAAAATAATACACCTTTATTCCTTCTATAAAAGTGCATGACCATACACTTCCTTACACTGTATTCCATCTGCCACTTCTTTGCCCGTTCTCCATCTAAGTCTATTACTTCCTTGAGACTACCTGCCTCACCACATATCTTTGTATTGTCCACAAATGAGGCCACAAGGTCATCAACTCCATCATCCAAATTATTGACAAGTAACATGACAAGAAGCAATCCCAACACCAACACCAACCCCTGTGGAACACTACTAGTCACTGGTAGCCAACCAGAAAAGGCCTCCTTTATTCCCACTCTTTGTCTCATGCCCGTCAGCTCATTCATGTTAACATCTTTCCTGTAATACAATGGGTTCTTATCTGGTTTAGCAGCCTCGTATGTGACACCCTGTCAAAGACCATCTGAAAACCCAAGTAACCAATATCCACTGACTTTCTTTGGCTACCTTGGCTGTTATTTCCTTAAAGTATTCCCATTGATTTTCTGAGCAAGATTCATCTTAAGGAAAACATGCTAGCTATTTTATCATGTGCCTCCAAGTACCCCAAAACCACATCCTAAATAATGGAGTCTAACATCTTCCCAACCACTGAAGTAAGGCTAATTGATCTGTAATTTCCTGTCGTTTGCCTCCTTCCCTTCTTAAAGAGCTCTAGTCATATGAAACTATTCCAGTACCATACTAAGACTTGAAGAACAGAGTTATACCTGAACGCAAGGGAGACCAATAACCTTGTGGGCAGGTTTGCCAGAGTTGTTCGAGAGGATTTAAACTAATTTGGCAGGGGGATGGGAACTGGAGTCTGAAGTGGTTGGCTTAAAACAGAGGCAGTGTGCAGTGAAGCTGCTAGCAAGGAGAGGCTGATGATAGGGCAGAGTTGCAGTCAACAGGATGAACTGCAATGACAAAATCGAACAGTGAATACAAGACTGAATGTGCATAGAAGACGGAACGAGGTAGGTGAACTTGTAGCACAGTCACAGATTGGCATGTATGATGTTGTGGGCATCACTGAATCGTAGCTAAAAGAAGATTATAGCTAATGTCCAAGGATACACACTGTATCAAAAGGACAAGCAAGAAGACAGAGTGGGTGGTGTGGCTCTGTTGGTAAAATATGAAATCAAATCATGAGAAAGAGGTGACATAGGGTCAGAAGCTGTTGAATCGTTGTGGGTAGGACTAAGGAACTGCAAGTGTGAAAAAACCCTGACGGGAATTATATAGAGTCCTTCAAAATAGTAGTAAGGATTTGGTCTACAGATTACAACAGGAGACAGAAAATCAGGTTGGTGTGGGATCCCAAGGGGGAAGTTTGTTGAAGGCCTATAAGAATGATATTTAGAGCAACTTGTTGTTGAGCCCACTAGGGGCATCAGCTGTTCGGGATCTGGATCTGTGCACTGAACCGAAATTGATTAGAGAGCTTAAAGTAAGCCTAGGAGCGAAGGATCATAATATGATAGATAGAATTCACCGAAAGTCAGATGTATTAGTGTAACACGGGAGTAAAGGGAACTATAAGGGCATGAGAGAGGATCTGGCCAAAGTTTATTGGAAAACAAAACTGGCAGGGATAAAGGCAAGCAACACATGCTGCCTGGCCTGCTGCGTTCACCAGCAACTTTTATGTGTGTTGCTTGAATTTCCAGCATCTGCAGAATTCCTGTTGTTACGGGATAAAGGCAGAGCGGCAATGGCTGGAATTTCTACAAGCAATTTGGAAGGAACAGAATACACAGTGGCATGCAAAAGTTTTGGCACCCTGGTCAAAATTTCTGTTACTGTGAATAGCTAAGTGAGTAAAAGATGACTTGATTTCCAAAAGGCATAAAGTTAAAGATAACACATTTCTTTAATATTTTAAGCAAGATTACTTTTATATTTCCATCTTTTGCAGTTTCAAAATATTAAAAAAGGAAAAGGGCTCGAAGCAAAAGTTTGGGCACCCTGCATGGCAGTACTTAAGTAACATCCCCTTTGGCAAGTATCACAGCTTGTAAACGCTTTCTGTAGCCAGCTAAGAGTCTTTCAATTCTTGTTTGGGAGATTTTCACCCATTCTTCCTTGCAAAAGGCTTCTAGTTCTGTGAGATTCTTGGGCCGTCTTGCATGGACTGCTCTTTTGAGGTTTATCCACAGATTCTCGATGATGTTTCGGTCAGGGGACTGTGAGGGCCATTGCAAAACCTTCAGCTTGCACCTCTTGAGGTAGTCCATTGTGGATTTTGAGGTGTGTTTAGGATCATTATCCTGTTGTAGAAGCCATTCTCTTTTCATCTTCAGCTTTTTTACAGACTGTGTGATGTTTGCTTCCAGAATTTGCTGGTATTTAATTGAATTCATTTCTCCCTCTACCAGTAAATGTTCACTGTGCCACTGGTTGCAACACAAGTCTAAAGCATGATCGATCCACCCCCGTGCTTAACAGTTGGAGAGGTGTTCTTTTCATGAAATTCTGCACCCTTTTTTCTCCAAACCTATCTTTGCTCATTGCGGCCAAAAAGTTCTATTTTAACTTCATCAGTCCACAGGACTTGTTTCCAAAATGCATCAGGCTTGTTTAGATGTTCCTTTGCAATCTTTTGAAGCTGAATTTTGTGGTGAGGATGCTGGAAAGGTTTTCTTCTGATGACTCTTCCATGAAGGTCATATTTGTGCAGGTGTCGCTGCACAGTAGAACAGTGCACCACCACTCCAGAGTCTGCTAAATCTTCCTGAAAGTCTTTTGCAGTCAAACGGGAGTTTTGATTTGTCTTTCTAGCAATCCTACAAGCAGTTCTCTTGGAAAGTTGTCTTGGTCTTCCAGACCTCAACTTGACCTCCACCGTTCTGTTAACTGCCATTTCTTAATTACATTATGAACTGAGGAAACGGCTACCTGAAAACACTTTGCTATCTTCTTATAGCCTTCTTCTGTTTTGTGGGCATCATTTATTTTAATTTTCAGAGTTCTAGGCAGCTGCTTAGAGGAGCCCATGGCTGCTGATTGTTGGGACAAGGTTTGAGGAGTCAGGGTATTTATAAAGCTTTGAAATTTGCGTCACCTGGCCTTTCCTAACGATGATTGTGAACAAGTCATAGCCCTAACAAGCTAATTAAGGTCTGAGACCTTGGTAAAAGTTATCTGAGAGCTCAAATCTCTTGGGGTGTCCAAACTTTTGCATGGTGCTCCTTCCCTTTTCTTTTCACTCTAAAATTGTACAAAACAAAAATAATACACTAATCTTGCTTAAAATGTTGAAAAGAATGTTTCATTTTCAACTTTATGATTTTTGGAGATCAGTTCATCTTCTACTCACTTAACTATTCACAGTAACAGATACTTTAACCGGGGTGCCCAAACTTTTGCATACCACTGTACAAATCACAAAGCAGCAATGGCTGGAATTTCTACAAGCAATTTGGAAGGTACAGAATATATAAATCACAAAGAGGAATAAGTATTCTAACGGTAAGATGACAGAACTGTGGCTAACAAAGCCACCATTAAAACCAGAGAGAGGGCACGTAATAGAGCATAAATTAGTGGGAACTAAGAGGATTGGAAGATTAAAAAACCAACAGAAGGCAACTAAATAAAGTAATTAAGAAGAAAAAAATGGAATACAAAGGTAAGCTAGCTAATAATATTAAAGAGGATACCGAAAGTCTCTTCAGATACATAAAATGTAAAAGAAAAGCGAGAGTAGACATCAGACAACTGGAAAACGATGCTCGAAAGGGAGTAATGGGGGTCAAGGAAATGGTGGATGAACTAAATAAGTATCTTGTATCAGTCTTTACTGTGGAAGGCACTAGCAATATGCAAGAATTTCAAGATTGTCAGGGGCTACAAAAGTTGCCATGACTAGGGAGAAGGTTCTTAGGAAACTGAAAGGTCTGAAGGTAGATAAGTCACCTGGATGGTGTATACACCTGGGTTCTCAAAGAGGTGGCCGAAGAGATTGTGGAAACATTAGTAATGATCTTTCAAGAATCACTAGGTTCTGGAAGACTAGAAAATTGGAAATGTCACTATGCTCTTCAAGAAGGTAGAGAGGCAGAAGAAAGGAAATCATAGGCCAGTTTGCTTGACCTCCGTGTTAGGAAGATGTTAGAGTCGATTATTAAGGATGAGGTCTCAGGGTACTTGGAGGCACATGATAAAATAGGCCACAGTCAGCAAGGTTTCCTCAAGGGAAAATCTTGCCTGACAAATCTGTTGGAATTCTTTGAAGAAATAATAAGCAGGATAGATAGACAAAGGAGAATTATTGGATGTTGTGTTCTTGGATTTTCAGACAGCCTTTGACAAGGTGCCACACATCGGGCAGCTTAAAGCCCATAGACAATAGACAATAGACAATAGGTGCAGGAGTAGGCCATTCAGCCCTCGAGCCAGCACCACCATTCACTGTGATCATGGCTGATCATTCACAATCAGTACCCTTTTCCTGCCTTCTCCCCATATCCCTTGATTCTGCTATTTTCAAGAGCTCTATCTAACTCTTTCTTGAAAGAATCCAGAGAATTGACCTCCACTGCCTTCTGAGGCAGAGCATTCCACAGAACCACAACCCTCTGCGTGAAGAGGTTTTCCTCAACTCCGTGCTAAATGGTCTACCCCTTATTCTTATTCTTATAGTATTACAGGAAATCTACTGGCATGGATAAAGCATGCTAGTATAAACTAATTTGGCAGGGGGATGGGAACCAGTTTGACAGAGCTGAGGGTGAGCCAGTAGGTTTACAAGCAGGTGATGGGTGTAATATCAATGTAAGTAGGGACAAGCCAATGATTGGGTCCAAATGCAGAAGGAACAAAGAGTTAATTTGTACCACAGAGACAAAATTGAAAGGTTAAAGAATTCAGGACTGAAGATGCTGTATTTAAATGCGCGTAGCATTTGGAATAAGGTGAACAAATTCGTGACACAGATGTTGGTCAGGACACGGACAGTGGGCATCACTGAGTCATGGCTGAAAGAAGGCCATTGTTGGGAGCTTAACATTAAAGGATCTACTTTGTATTGAAAGGACAGACAGGAAGGCATAGGCGGTGGTGTGGCTTTGTTGGTAAGAGATGGAATTACATCTTTAGAAAGAGGTAATACTATACCCTTTAAAAATGGAGGAAGGCAAAATAAAGCAAATTATAGGCCAGTTAGCTTAACCTCAGTGGCTGAGAAAGTGTTAGAGTCTATTATTAAGGATGAGGCTTCAGCACACTTGGAGACTAATGATAAAATAAGCAAAGGCAGCATGGTTTCTGTGAAGGGAAGTCTTGGTTGACGTATCTGTCTGAGTTCTTTGAGGAAGTAACAAGCAGGGTGGACAAAGGAGAGGCAGTGGATGTCATTTACTTGGATTTTCAGAAGGCCTTTGATAAGGTACTTCACATGAGGTTGCTTAACAAGATAAAATCCTACAGCATTACAGGAAAGATACTGGCATGGATAGAGGAATGGCTGACAAACAGGAGGCAGTGAGTGGGAATAAAGGGGGGCCTTTTCTGGTTGGCTGCCAGTGACTAGTGATGTTCCTCAGGAGTCAGTATTGGAACCGTTGTTTGTCAGTAATTTGGATAATGGAATTATTGGCTCTGTGGCAAAGTTTGAAGATGATACAAAGATCGGTAGTGCTGAGGAAGCAATCTGATTACAGCAGGACTTAGACAAATTGGAAAAATCAGCAAAAAAGTGGCAGATGGAATACAATGTTGGGAAATGTATGATACTGCATTTTGGTAAAAGGAACAATAGTGTGGACTGTTATCTAAAAGGGGAGAAGGTTCAAACATCAGAGGTTCAGAGAGACTTAGGAGTCCTCGTGCAAGACTCCCAGAAAGTTAATTTACAGATTGTCTCTGAGGTAAAAAAGGCAAATGCAATGTGGCATATATTTCAAGAGGAACATAAAAGCAAGGAAATAATACTGCGGATTTATAAGGCACTCGTCAGGCCGCACTTGGAGTATTGTCAACAGTTTTGAGACCCTTATCTCAGAAAGGATGTGTTGTCATTGGAGAAAGTCCAGAGGAGGTTCACAAGGGTGATTCTGGGAATGAAGGGGTTAAGATATGAGGAGTGTTTGGTTGCTTTGGGATTCTCACTGGAATTCGAAGAATGAGGGGGATCTCATTGAAACCTAGCGGACGTTGAATAGGCTAGATAAAGTGGATAAGGAGAGGATATTTCCCCTGGTGGAGGTATCCAGAACTAGAGGGCACAGCCTCAAGATTGAGGGGCAACCTTTTAGAACAGAGGTAAGGAGTAATTTTTTTAGCCAGAGAGAAATGAATCTGTGGAATGCTCTGCCACAGACTGCGGTGGAGTTCAAGCCAGCGGGTACATTTAAGGCAGAAGTTGATAGTTTCCTGGTCGGTCAGGGTATCAAAGGATATGGCAAGAAGCCAGGTGTCTGGGGTTGAGTGGGCTCCGGGATCAGCTATGATGAAATGACAGAGCAGACTCGATGGGCTGCATGATCTAATTCTGCTCATATGTCTTATGGTCTAAGCAGTGCTGATTGGCAGGATGCAAAGAGTGCGAATAAAGGGAATAATTCTGGTTTGCTGCTGATGTCTAATGGGGTCGGGAATGCCAGGAAGTGTATGGTCACGCACTTTGGTAGAAAAAATAAAAGGGTAAACTATTTCCTAAATGGAGAAAAAAATGTGAAATCAGAGATGCAAAGGAAGTTGGGAGTCCTTATGCAGGATTCCTTCAAGGTTAATTTGCAGGTTGAGTCTGTGGTGAGGAAGGCAAATGTCATGTCAGCATTCATTTCAAGAGGACTAGAATATAAAAGCAAGGATGTAATGTTGAGGCTTTATAAAGCACTAGTGAGGCCTCACGGAGTATTGTGAGCAGTTTTGAGTCTCTTATCAAAGAGAGGATGTGCTGACATTGGAGAGGGTTCACAGGAGGTTCACAAAAATGATTCTGGGATTGAAAGGCCTGTCATATGAAGAGCGTTTCATGGCTCTGGGCCTGTGCTCACTAGAATTCAGAACAATGAGGGGGTGACTTCACTGAAACTTATCTAATGTTGAAAGGCCTGGATAGAGTGGATGTGGAGAGTATCTCAATAAAGAGAAGATGGCGGCGCAATGCAGCACGCAGCGGCCACTCCAGAAAGAATATCGGTTATCTGACAAGTAGGATGCCGTGCACAATCCTGATTTGATGGAGACGGACGTGAGAAGCACGGAGGAACACCTAGTGAAACTTCTGAAATGCCTGTTTTGCTGCCTCTGCTACTGTGTGATCCAAAATCTCTGGAGGGGAAGGCCCTGAATCCTCGGCTTTGCCTGTTGCTCGGCGGCTGGGGCCGGGGTCGAAGCGCTCAGCAGAGATGGTGCTCGGTGTCAGAGGGGTGGTCGGAGGCTTGAAGTTTTCAGACAGACTCAGAGTCGGCTGTGGTCGGGTGCTTCCAGGGTGCCGCATTGGCAAGTTTGTGGCGCTGGAGGCTCATGGCAGGGAGAGTTTTTCTTCCTTCTACCGTCTGCATGAGATGATGGGGTTATCAGGACTTTGAGACTTTTTTTTACCGTGTCCATGGTCTGCTCTTCATCGAATTACGGTATTGCTTTGCACTGTTGTAACTGTACGTTATAATTATGTGGTTTGTGTCCCTTTTAGTCTTGGTCTGTTCTGTGTTTCTGTGATATTATACTGGAGGAACATTATATCATTTCTTAATGCATGCATTTCTAAATGACAATAAACGAGGACTGAGTGTCCTCATAATCTACGATGGGGGAATCTAAGAGCAGAGGACACAGCTCAATATAGAGGGTTGTCCTTTTAAAATGGAGATGAGGAGGAATTTCTTTAGCCAGAGAGTGGTGAATCTGTGGAATTTATTGCAACAGGTGGCTGTTGGGGCCAAGTCTTTGGGTATATTTAATGCAGCGACTGATAGATTCTTGATTAGTCAGGGCATAAAGGGAAATGGGGAGAAGGCAGGATATTAGCATTGAGAAGGAAAATGGATCAGCCATGATGAAATGGTGGAGCAGATTCGATGGGTCAAATGGCCTAATTCTGCTCCTATATCTTTTAGTCATATGGACTTACACTGAGAGGTCAAACAGACACGGTGGAGTGCTCTGACTCCAGTTAACCATGTTGGAGTTTTCTTGCTTTGGTATTGTGGATCTAGTAATATGGACCAGGCGTAGAAACTCTACATCTTTACTCCCAGTACTTACCTGGTAATGACCACCTAACCCTTCTAGCTAAGCATGCAGATTTTTCTGACTAGGTGTGAATAACCTCACTCGCTGAACCCACCTATTCAGACGCATGGACATTAAGGAACAGAGATATAAACAGATTAGGGAAATGCACAAAAATAATATGGTTGTTGTCATGGGGATTTCAACTTCCCCAATATAGACTGGGACCTTCTCAGTACAAGGGGGTTAGATGGGACAGAATTTGTTCTGCATATTTAGGAAGGTTTCTTAAATCAGTATGTAGACAGTCCAGCGAGACAAGAGGTTCTACTGGATCTAGTGTTGGTTACTGACCCTGGCCAGGTGACTGACCTTTCAGTGGGTGAGCAGTTAGGGAGCACCAACCACAACTCCTTAACTTTCAGGACAGCTATAGATAAGGATAAGTATGGTCCTTACAGGACAGTCTTTAATTGGAGTAGTATAAACTATGAAGTCATTAGACAGGAACTAGGGAGAGTTAACTGGGAACACCTATTTGCTGGCAAGTCCACATCAGACATGTGGAAGGTGTTTAACGAACAATTCAAAGTGCACAGGAAAGGTATGTTCCTGTTAGAAGGAAGGATGGGGACAGAAAGATAGAGATCCTTGGATCCAAGAGGTGATGAATTTGGTCAAGAAGAAGAAAGGAAAACTATGTAAAGCTTCGAAAGTTAGGATCAAATGGAGCACATGAGGAGCATAAAGAAGCCAGAAAAGGAGGGAATTAGGAAAGCCAGGAGGAGACATGAAAGGTCACTGGCAAGAAGGACTAAAGTGAATCCCAAAGCACTCTGTATGTACATCAAGAGCAAGAGCAGGACAAGGTGAATGATTTTGTTGCGTTATGAGTGATTATAAGGTATGATGTTGTGACCATTACTGAATCATGGCTGAAGGATGATTGTAGTTGGGAGCTGAATGTCCAAGGTACAAATTGTATTGGAGGGGGGAAAGGTAGGCCAAGGGGATGGTGTGGCTCTGCTGGTAGAGAATAGCATCAACTCAATAGAAAGACAGGACATAGGATCGGAAGATGTTGAATCCTTGTGGATTGAGTTAAGAAACTGAAAAGGTAAAAGGACCCCGATGGAAGTTATATACAGGCCTCCCAACGGTAGCTGGGATGTGGGCCACAAATTACAACAGGAAATAGAAAAGGCGAGTCAAAAGGGCAATGTTATGATAGTCATGGGAGATTTTAACAATAAGATAGAGTTCAGCTTGAAATCTCATAGGGAGAAAGCAAAGTCTGACATGGCAGTATTTCAGTGGAGTAAAGGAAATTACAGTGCTATGAAAGAGGAGTTGGCCTAAGTAAATGGGAAGGAGCTGCTGGCAGGGATGACAGCAGAGCAGCAATGGCATGCTTCTGGGAAAAATGAGGAAGGTGCAGGACATGTATATTCTAAAAACGAAGAAATATTCAAACGGCAAAATTGTACAACTGTGGCTGACAAGGGAAGTCAAAGCTAATGTAAAAACAAAAGAGAGGTCATACAGCAAAACAAAAATTATCAGGAAGATAGAGGATTGGGGAGCTTTTAAAATCCTACAGAGAGAAACTGAAAGAATCATTAGAAGGGAAAAGATAAAATATGGAATTGAACTAGTAAACAATATCAAAGTGGACAGCAAAAGCTTTTTCAAGTATGTAAAAAATAGGAGAGATGAGTGTGATACAGGACCGCTCAAAATGAGGTTGGAGAAATAACAACGGGGGACAAGGAGATGGCAGATGAACTAAATAAGTATTTTGCATCAGTCTTTACTGTGAAAGACACTAGCAGTGTGCCAGATGTTGTGGTGTGGGAAGGAAGAGAGGTGAGTGCCAGAGGACTGGAAAATTGCAAACGTCACTCCACTCTTTAAGAAAGGAGGAAGGCAGCAGAAAGGAAATTATAGACCAGTTAACCTGACCTCATTGGTTGGGAAGATGTTGGAGTCAATTGTAAAGGTTGAGGTTATGGAAAACTTGGTGACACAGGACAAGATAGCACAAAATCAGCATGGTTTCCTTAAGGGAAAACCTTGCCTGAAGAACCTGTTAGAATTCTTTAAGGAGATTACAAGTCGGATGTATAAAGGGGACACAATGGATGTTTATATATTTGAGTTTTCAGAAGACCTTTGACAAGGTGCCACACATGAGGCTGCTTACCAAGTTAAGAGCCCATGGTATTACAGGAAAGTTACTAACATGGTTATAGCATTGGCTGATAGGGAAGAGGCAGCAAGTGGGAATAAAAGGATCCTTTTCTGGTTGGCTGCCGGTGACTAGTGGTGTTCCGCAGGGTCAGTGTTGGGACCACTTCTTTTTATGCTGTGTATAATTGATTTAGATGATGGAATAGATGGCTTTGTTGCCAAGTTTGCAGATGATACAAAGATTGGTGGAGGGGCAGGTAGTGTTGAGGAAACAGGTAGGATGCAGAAGGACTTAGACAGATTAGGAGAATGGGGAAGAAAGTGGCAAATGAAATACAATGTTGGAAAATGCATGGTCTACCACTTGAGTAGTAGAAATAAATGTGCGGACTATTTTCTAAACAGAAAATCCAAAAATCTGAGATGCAAAAGATTTCGGAGTCCTTGTGCAGAACACCCTAAGGGTGAACTTGTGGTTGAGTTGGTGGTGAGGAAGGCAAATGCCATGTTAGCTTTCATTTCAACAGGCCGAGAATACAAGGGCAAGGATGTGATGCTGAGGTGAGGCCGCACCTTGAGTATTGTGAAGAGTTTTGGGCTCCTCATCTGAGAAGAGATGTGCTGGCATTGGAGAGGGTTCAGAGGTGCTTTATACAGATGATTCCAGGAATAAAAGAGTTAGTATACGGGGAACGTTTGATGGCTCAGAGTTTGAATGCTTGAATTTAGAAGGATGAGGGGGTATCTCATTGAAACCTTTCGAATATTAAAAGGCCTAGACAGAGTAGATGTGGAAAGGATGTTTCTCTTGGTGGAGGAGTTTAGGACAAGAGGGCACAGCCCTAGGATAGAAGGGCGCCCATTTAAAACAGAGAAGCGGAGGAATTTCCTTAGCCAGAGGGTGGTGAATTTGTGGAATTTGTGGCAGCTCTGGAGGTTAGGTCACTGGGTGTATTTAAGGCAGAATGTGATCGGTTTTTGACTGAACACCACATCAAAGGTTACAAGGAGGCTGGGGAATGGGGTTGGAAAGGGGAAAAGGATCAGCCATGATTGAATGGTGGAGCAGACTCGATGGGCCAGATGGCCTAATTCTGCTCCTGTGTCTTATGGTCTTATAACTAGGGAGAGGTTAGGACCACTCAAGAATAAATAGGAGAACATTTGCTTGGACATGAAGAATGTGAGTGAGATCCTTAATGAGTACTTTACTTCAGTATTTAGCAAGGAAAAGGACAGGGAGGACCAGGAGATCAGTGCTGAGTGCATAAATACTTAGAACGTTTAGAGGTCAAGGAGGAGGAAATGTCGGGTCTCCTAAGGTGCAGAAGTCAGCAGAGCCTGATGGGATTTACGCCAGGTTATTAAGGGAGACAACAAAGAGAATGCTGGGGTCTTGATCAATATTTTATTGTTCTTGCTATACAAAGGCGAGGTCCCAGAGGAGAGGCAAGTGGCTAATGTTGTATCTCTATTTAAGAAGGGAACAAGGGAAATTCCTGGAAACGATAGACCAGTGAGTCTCACGTTAGCTGTCAGTAAATTGCTGGAGAAAATTCTTAGCGATAGGATATATGAATATTTGGAAACACGCAGCCTATCTAGGGAGAGTCAGCATGGCTTTGTGCGGGTCAAGTCGTGTCTTACCAACTTGATTGAGTTTTTTGACAAGGTGACGAGAAAAATTGATGAAGGTTTGACAGTGGATGTTGTCTACATGGATTTTAGTAAGGCATTGGACAAAGTCCCTTATGGGAGACTAATCCAAAAGATGGAATTTCACTCAGGCTTGCTGACTGAGTATTACAGGCAGCAACTCCCAGTAGTTTTTTGGAGCTTTGACCAGTGACCAGTCAGGAGATTAGAAGCTTAAGAGGACAGGATTTCACTCAGATTCGCTGATGGAGTTTAAAATGCAGCAACTTGCGGCAGTTTCTTTGGAGCTTTGGAGCTTTTAGGTGCTTGGTGGGTGATGGGCGCTGACACGTTTTGCTGAAATGGGTGGGGGGCAGGCAGAAGATGCACTGACACTTGCTGCTGCTTTCATGGGCAGAGAGAAAGAGGGGCTTTGTGGTCCTAAAGTCTTTCTGTCGCTCATTCTTTTGGGGATCTTCTATTTCTCGTGGATATCTGCGAGGACACGTATTTCAGGTTGTATCCTGTAAACATTCTCTGATAATAAACAGGACCATTTGAATTATTTGAGGTTCGCTGAGCAAGTATAAAAGGCAGAACTCATGGCAGTTTTTTTTTTGGAGCTTTGAATAGCGAGCAATCAGCAGATCAGAAGAGGACAAACCAGTTAAAAGGCACCAACTCATGACTGTTTTTGTGAGCTCTGACCAGTGACCAGTCAGGATCAAAAGCCTGAGAGACCATAAGACCATAAGATATAGGAGCAGAGTAGGCCATTCGGCCTATTGAATTTCCTCTGCCATTCAATCATGGGCTGATCCAATTCTTCCAGTCATTCCCATTCCCCTGCTTTCTCCCCGTCCTCTTTGATGCCCTGGCTAATCAAGAACCTTTCTATCTCTGTCTGAAATGCACCCAATGACTTCACCTCCACAGCTGCTCGTGGCAACAAACTCCACAGATTTACCACCCTCTGACTAAAGTAATTTCTCCGCATCTCAGTTCTAAATGTACGCCTTTCAATCCTGAAGTTGTGCCCTCTTGTCCGAGACTCCCCTACCATGGGAAATAACTTTGCCATATCGAATTTATAGACAACAGACAATAGACAATAGGTGCAGAATTAGGCCATTTGGCCCTTCGAGCCAGCACCGCCATTCACTGTGATCATGGCTGATCATCCACAATCAGTATCCAGTTCCTGCCTTATCCCCATAACCTTTGATTCTGCTATCTTTAAGAGCTCTATCCATCTCTTTCTTGAAAGCATCCAGGGACTTGGCCTCCACAGCCTTCTGGGGCAGAGCATTCCATATATCCACCACTCTCTGGGTGAAAAAGTTTTTCCTCAACTCCGTTCTAAATGGCCTACTGCTAATTCTTAAACTGTGCCCTCTGGTTCTGGACTCACCCATCAACAGGAACATGCTTCCTGCCTCCAGCGTGTCCAATTCCTTAATAATCTTATATGTTTCAATAAGATCCCCTCTCAGCCTTCTAAATTCCAGTGTATACAAGCCCAGTGGCTCCAATCTTTCGACATATGACAGTCCCGCCATCCCGGGAATTAACCTCGTGAACCTACGCTGCACTCCCTCAACAGCAAGAATGGCCTTTCTCAAATTTGGAGAACAAAACTGCACACAGCACTCCAGGTGTGGTCTCACCAGGGCCCTGTACAACTGCAGAAGGACCTCTTTGCTCTTATACTCAATTCCCCTTGTTATGAAGGCCAGCATGCCATTAGCTTTCTTCACTGCCTGCTGTACTTGCATGCTGGCTTTCAGTGACTGATGTACAAGAACACCTAGATCTCGTTGTGCTTCCCCTTTTCCTAGCTTGACTCCGTTTAGATAATAATCTGCCTTCCAGTTCTTACCACCAAAGTGGATAACCTCACATTTATCCACATTAAACTGCATCTGCCATGCATCTGCCCACTCACCCAGCCTGTCCAAGTCACCCTGCATTCTCATGACATCCTCCTCACATTTCACACTGCCACCCAGGTTTGTGTCATCGGCAAATTTGCTAATGTTACTTTTAATTCCCTCATCTAAATCATTTATATTGTAAACAGCTGCGGTCCCAGCACTGAACCCTGCGGTACCCCACTGGTCACTGCCTGCCATTCCGAAAGGGACCCGTTAATCGTTACTCTTTGTTTTCTGTCAGCCAGCCAATTTTCAATCCATGTCAGTACTCTGCCCCCAATACAATGTGCCCTAGTTTTGCCAATTAATCTCCTATGTGGGACTTTATCAAAGGCTTTCTGAATTTGTTTAGGTCTTTTAACATTCAGAATGAGAACCCCCCTCATTCTCCTGAACTCCAGGGAATACAGCCCAAGAGCTGCCAGACATTCCTCATACGGTAACCCTTTCATTCCTGGAATCATTCTTGTGAATCTTCTCTGAACCCTCTCCAATGTCAGTATATCCTTTCTAAAATAAGAGCCCAAAACTGTACAGGATACTCCAAGAGGACAGAATTTCACTCAGGTTCGCTGATTGAGTATAAAACGCAGCAACTTGCAGCAGTTTTTTTGAACTTTGACCAGTGCCCAATCAGCATTTGGGATTGATTAGTGAGAACAAATTAAAGTAAGGCAGGGGAAAGCAGAGTGGCCATCATCTGATTGGACAGAGTTAGCACAGAGAACTTTTTGGCTTTAGTTCTTCGAAGCTTTAGCGAGGAAAGACTTCAGTCAAAAAAGGCAAAAACAAAAAGCTGTAGTAGAGTGTTACATGCTCAAGGAGATCTATGTTTTTTTTGTGAGAATGATGTAATGGTCTTTTGGAGGTCACCCGATATGATTTTCCCGCTGATGTGAGGTCACGTGATGACATGTGCCCCCATGACTATATAAGGGTCGATCCAGGTGACGCAGTTGGTTTTTTTAGTTTGTGGATTTCCAGGTAGAACGTGCTGTATCTCCGTTTCTGTTGCGTGTTTGTTTTTGTGACGCAGTTTCATTTTTAAAACGGTTGTGTGTTTTGTTGCAAGATACCGTATTATTGGACTGGAAATTTTTGGCTAGATGTGTTGATTTACTCAATTCCAACAGTAGAAGGGAGAGTGAAGAATTTATCGAAGTGCAGGATCAAAGGATCGAGAGGAGTCGGTATCATTTGGCAGTTTAATAAAGGATCGACCTTATTGAGGCTTCATTGGAGGAGTAGCTACCTGCATCGTGGATAACTCTTGCCAAAAAGAGCAAGGAGCTCATGCAAAAAGGTGCTCTCTCTCGCTCTCTCTCTAAAGGAATTTAAGGTCAGTTGATTTAAACAGTCTATTTTCGGCATCGTGAATCCCGAGGACAGAACCAGCAGTAAAGTTGCGTCTGTGAAGAAATCCTTCTCCAGAGAAGTCTCTCCCAATTGAATGTGTAAATCTGTTGGACTTACGAAGTTATCGCTTTAAGAACTATATCTGACTGTATCGCTTTAAGAACTGTTTTCACATTTAACGCTTTAAGAACCAGAGCCGAGTGACGAGTTGGGGGACGGCTGCATATCTGTTAACTTCCGGTTAAAGTTTTTGTTTGTTTTTTTTTTCCTTATCGTTTATCCGTGTTTAATACATGTTTGGTTGTTTTCATATAACCTGTCTTGATTGATATTCATTGTTGCCAGTTACGTAACAAGAGTTTGTTTTGCTCCCTTCTTTACATTTGCTCAGTGAGAACAGTAAGGATGTCAGGAAGACAGTGAAATGCTCCTCTTGTGGGAAGTAGGAAGGCAGGAAGATCTCCAGTTTCCTGATGACTGCAACTGCAAGAAGTGCATCCTGTTGCAGCTTCTAACAATCCACATTAAGGAGTTGGAGTTGGAACTGGATGAACTCCAGATCCTTTGGGAGGCTGAAGGGGTGATAGATTGGACATATAGCGAGGTAGTTACATCAAAGATGCATTCACAGGAAACTGGGTGAGAGTCAGGAAGGGAAAGGGGGTTAAACAGCCAATACAGAGTACCCCTGTGGCCATTCCCCTCAGCCACAGATATATAGTTTTGGATACTGCTGGGGGGATGACCTCACAGAGGAAAGTCATGGTGGTAGGGACTCTGGTACTGAGTCTCGCTGTGGTGACAGGGTTAGGAGACGGAGGTTCTGTGGTCGGGAACAAGATTCCTGGATGGTATGTTGCCTCCTGGGTGCCAGGGTCCAGGACATCTCAGATTGAGTCCTCAGTATTCTTAAGTGGGAGAGTGAATAGCCAGAGGTCATGGTCCATGTAGGTACCAATGACATGGGTAGGAAGAGTGACGAGGTTCTGACAAGGGAATTCAGGGAGTTAGGTTCTAAGTTAAAGGGCAGGAATTCCAGAGTTGTGATCTCAGGATTGCTACCTGTCCCACATGCTAGTGAGGCTAGAACAAGCGAGATTATATAGTTTAATACGCGGCGAAGGAGTTGGTGTAGGAGGTGCATAAGGTTTTTGGATCATTGGACTCACTTCCAGGGAAGGTGGGGCCTGTACAGAAGGGACAGTTTGCACCTGCACTGGAGGGGGACTAATGTCCTAATGGTAAGATTTGCTAATGCTGCAGGGTGGGGTTTAAACTAGAGTTGCAGGGGGATGGGAACCAGAGTGCTAGAACAGTTAGTGGAGAGGTTGTGGAGATAACAGCTGGTAAGACTTCAGACAAAGTGAGGAATCAAAAGGTTGAGCATGGTGCAACTAGTGTCCCGAGCTGCGTATATTTCGGCACAAGAAGGATAGTAGGAAAGGCAAATGAGCTCAGGGCATGAATAAACACCTGGAATTATGACACTGTAGCCATTAGAGACTTGGTTGTAGAACTGGCAGCTCAGTATTCTAGGGTTCTGTTATATTAGATGTGATGGAACAAGAAGGGTGGCGTTAGTAGTCAGAGAACTGTTACGGCAGTGCTCTGTCAGGACACGACTGGAGAAATCGTCCAATGAGCAATTATGGGTGGAACTGAGAAACAAGAAAGGTATGACCATGTTAATGGGGCTATGTTACAGACTACCCAACAGTCCTAGGGATTTAGAGAAGCAAATTTGTAGAGGGATTGCAGACTTTTGCAAGAAACGTAAGGTTTTTATAGTAGATGATTTTAACTTTCCACAAACTGATTGGAAATACCATACCGAAGAAGGACTAAACGGGATAGAGTTTTTCAAGTGTGTCCAGGAAAGTTTTCTTCATCAGTACATACAAGTCCCAACAAGTGAGCATGCGATACTGTATCTGCTATTAGAGAATGAGACAGGGCAGGAGACAGAGGTTTGTGTAGGGGACCACTTGGCAACCTGTGACCACAATGCCAATTGTTTCAAAGTAGGTACGACGCATCCAGAACTTTTCCACTTAGCGGATGACTTCCTCCCACGCCAATCTGACGTAGAGGGAATTCATGTATGAGGCAAGTTACAGCAGTGGTTTGCCATTGCCTTCTGCCGGGTGAGTTTTTTTTCAAAGAGATCACCAGCTCTTAACCCAGCAGGGGAGCCGGCTGGATTCGAACTTGGGACCTCCTGCCCCACAGCCCACCGCTGATGCCTCTGCGCCACCGGCCGGGTCAGTTTCAAAGTAAATATGTAAAATGATAGGTTTGATCCACAGATTGAGATTCTAAAGTGCAGAAATGCCAATTTTGATAGTATCAGAAATGACCTGGTGTGTGTGGATTAGGACAGGCTGTTTTCCGACAAAGGTGTACTTGGTAAGTGGGAGGCCTTCAAAAGTGAAATTTTCTGAGTACGAAGCTTGTCTATGTCAGTGTCAGAATAAAAGGTAAAGATAATAAATGTAGGGAACCTTGAATTTCAAGAAACATTGAGTCTCTGGTTAAGAGAAAAAAGGTGTATTGGAGGTATAGGCAGGTAGGTAGGAACAAATGAGGTACTTATAGAGGAGAAGAAATGCAACCAAATATTTAAGAAAGGAATCAGGAGGGCTCAAAGAAGGCATGAAGTTGCTCCAGCAGACAAGGTGAAGGACAATTCTAAGGGCTTGAACAAATATGTTAAGAGTAAAAGGATTGCAAGGAACAAAATTGGTCCTCTGGAAGATCAGAATGGTAATCCATGTGTGGAGCCAAAACAGATGGGGGAGATATATAAACTGTTTGCATCTGTATTTACAAGGAGATGGACACAGAGTCTATAGAAGTGAGGCAAAGCCGCACCAACTTCATGGACCCTGTACATATTACAGAGAAGGAGGTGTTTGCTATCCTATGGGAGGCAAATGCAAAAATTGCCGGGGCCCTTGCAGAGATATTTAAATCATCCTTAGTGACAGGAGAGGTACCAGAGGATCGGAGGATAGCCAATGTTGTTCCATTGCTTAAAAAGGCTCTAAACATAAACCAGGCCGGTGAATCTGATATCAGTTGTGGGCAATTTATTGGAAGGTATTCCCAGAGACAGGATATATAAGTATTTGGATAGACATGGACTGATTAAGGGGTAGATCATGTCTAACGAATCTTAATTGAGTTGTTCAAGGTAGTTGCTGGGAATGTGGACAAAGGCAAGACACTGCATGTTGTCTGCATGATCTTTAGCAAGTCATTTGACAAGATCCCTTTTGAGAGGTTTGTCAAGAAGGTTGAGTCACTCAACATTCAAGATAAGGAAGTAAATTGGATTGGACATTGGCTTTGTGGGAGAAGCCAGAGAGTGGGAACAGATTGTTGCCTCTCTGACTGGAGGCTTGTGACTAGTGGCGTGCCACTGGGATCGGCACTGGGTCCATTGTTGTTTGTCATCTATATCAAAGATCCGGATGATGATGTGGTTAACTGGATCAGAAAATTTGCAGATGTCATCAAAATTGGGGGTGTAGTGGACAGTGAGGAAGGGCACCATGGCTAACAGAGGGATTTGCATGAGCTGGAAAAATGGGTTGAGAAATGGCAGATGGAATTTAACGCAGACAAGTGTGAGGTATTGCACTGGCAGGACCAACTGGGTAGGTCTTACACTGTGAACGGTAGGGCACTGAGCAGTGCGGTAGAACAAAGGGACCTGGGAATACAGGTACATAATTCGTTGAACATGGTGTCACAGGTAGATAACAACATAAAGAAAACTTTTGGCACATTGGCCTTTATAAGTCAATGTGTTGAGTACAGGAGATAAAATATTATGTTGAAGTTGTATAAGATGTTGGTGAGGCCTAATTTGTAGTATAGTGTGCAGTTGTGCCCACCTACCTACAGGAAAGATGTAAACAAGGTTGAAAGGGTACAGAGAAAATCGACAAGAATGTTGCCGGGTCTGGAGGACCTGAGTTATATGGAAAGATTGAATAGGTTAGCATTATATTCTTTAGAATGTAGATGATTGAGAGGAGATTTGACAGATGTATACAAAATTGTGAGAGGTATAGATGGGGTAAATGCAAGCAAGCTTTTCTACTGAGGTTGGGTGGGACTACAACCAGAGGATATAGGATGAAAGGTGAAAAGTTTAAGGAAACATGAGGGGAAACTTCTTCACTCAGAGGATTGTGACAGTGCGGAATGAACTGCCGGCACAAGTGCTGCATGTGAGCTTGATTTCAATGTTGGAGAGAAGTTGGAAAGGTACATGGATGATAGGGGTATGGAGGACTACGGAGCAGGTCGATGGGAGAAGGCAGCGTAAATGGTTTCAGCATGGACTAGATGGGTCAAGGGGCCTGTTTCTATGCCGCATTTCTCCACGACTCTTGACTCTAAGATCAGGGCGCATGGGGTCCAAGCAAATTGGCTGTTTCGATTCAGAACTGGCATGAGCATAGCAGACAGAGGGCAGTGGTCGAAGGGACTCATTCGAGCTAGAGGCCTGTAATTAGTGGTGCTCCACAGGGATCTGTAATTAGTGCCGTTCCACACGGATCTGTAACTAGTGGCGTTCCACAGGGATCTGTAATTGGTGGTGTTCCACACGGATCTGTAACTAGTGGCGTTCCACAGGGAACTGTATTTAGTGCTGTTCCACAGGGAGCTGTAATTAGTGGTGTTCCACAGGGATCTGTAATTAGTGCCGTTCCACACGGATCTGTAAGTAGTGGCGTTCCACAGGGAACTGTATTTAGTGCTGTTCCACAGGGAGCTGTAATTAGTGGTGTTCCACAGGGATCTGTAATTGGTGGTGTTCCACACGGATCTGTAACTAGTGGCGTTCCACAGGGAACTGTATTTAGTGCTGTTCCACAGGGAGCTGTAATTAGTGGTGTTCCACAGGGATCTGTAATTAGTGCCGTTCCACACGGATCTGTAACTAGTGGCGTTCCACAGGGATCTGTAATTGGTGGTGTTCCACAGGGATCTGTAACTAGTGGCGTTCCACAGGGATCTGTAATTGGTGGTGTTCCACACGGATCTGTAACTAGTGGCGTTCCACAGGGAACTGTATTTAGTGCTGTTCCACAGGGAGCTGTAATTAGTGGTGTTCCACAGGGATCTGTAATTAGTGCCGTTCCACATGGATCTGTAACTAGTGGCGTTCCACAGGGATCTGTAATTAGTGGTGCTCCACAGGGATCTGTAACTAGTGCCGTTCCACACAGATCTGTAACTAGTGGCGTTCCACAGGGATCTGTAATTGGTGGCGTTCCACAGGGAACTGTAATTAGTGCCGTTCCACAGGGAGCTGTAATTAGTGGTGTTCCACAGGGACCTATAATTAGTGGCGTTCCACAGAGATCTGTAATTAGTGGCGTTCCACAGGAACCTGTAATTAGTGACGTTCCACAGGGATCTGTAATTAGTGCCATTCCACACGGATCTGTAATTAGTGCCGTTCCACACGGATCTGTAACTAGTGGCGTTCCACAGGGATCTGTAATTGGTGGTGTTCCACAGGGATCTGTAATTAGTGGCGTTCCACAGGAACCTGTAATTAGTGGCGTTCCACAGGGATCTGTAATTAGTGGCGTTCCACAGGGATCTGTAATTTGTGGCTTTCCACAGGGACCTGTAATTGGTGGCTTTCCACAGGGACCTGTAATTGGTGGCGTTCCACAGGGATCTGTAATTGGTGGCGTTCCACAGGGACCTGTAATTGGTGGCGTTCCACAGGCAGCTGTAATTGGTGGCGTTTCACAGGGATCTGTAATTGGTGACGTTCCACAGGGATCTGTAATTGGTGCCGTTCCACAGGGATCTGTAATTCATGGCGTTCCGCAGGGATCTGTAATTCATGGCTTTCCACAGGGACCAGTAATTAGTGGCGTTCCACAGGGATCTGTAATTGGTGGCGTTCCACAGGGAGTTGTAATTAGTGGCGTTCTACAGGGATCTGTAATTGGTGGTTTTCCACACGGATATGTAATTAGTGGCATTCCACAGGGATCTGTAATTAGTGGTGTTCCACAGGGATCTGTAATTTGTGGCTTTCCACAGGGACCTGTAATTGGTGGCGTTCCACAGGGAGTTGTAATTGGTGGCGTTCCACAGTGATCTGCAATTGGTGGCGTTCCACAGAGAGCTGTAATTGGTGGCGTTCCACAGGCAGCTGTAATTGGTGGTGTTTCACAGGGATCTGTAATTGGTGGTTTTCCACACGGATCTGTAATTAGTGGCGTTCCACAGGGATCTGTAATTACTGGTGCTCCACAGGGACCTGGAATTAGTGCCGTTCCACAGGGATCTGCAATTGGTGCCGTTCCACAGGGATCTGTAATTGGTGGCGTTCCACAGGGACCTGTATTTAGTGGCATTCCACAGGGATCTGTAATTAGTGCCATTCCACAGGGAGCTGTAATTAGTGGCGTTCCACATGGACCTGTAATTAGTGGCGTTCCACAGAAATCTGTAATTAGTGGCGTTCCACAGGGATCTGTAATTAGTGGCGCTCCACAGGGATCTGGAATTTGTGGCTTTCCACAGGGACCTGTAATTGGTGGCGTTCCACAGGGAGTTGTAATTGGTGGTTTTCCACATGGATCTGTAATTAGTGGCGTTCCACAGGGATTTGTAATTAGTGGCGTTCCACAGGGACCTGTAATTAGTGGCGTTCCACAGCGATCTGTAATTGGTGGCGTTCCACAGTGATCTGTAATACGTGGCGTTCCACAGGGATCTGTAATTCATGGCTATCCACAGGGACCTGTAATTAGTGGTATTCCACAGGGATCTGTAATTAGTTGCGTTCCACAGGGATCTGCAATTGGTGGCATTGCACAGGGATCTGCAATTGGTGCCGTTTCACAGGTATCTGTAATTCCTGGCGTTCCACAGGGATCAGTAATTCATGGCTTTCCACAGGGACCTGTATGTAGTGGCGTTCCACAGGGATCTGTAATTAGTGGCGTTCCACCGGGACCTGTAATTATTGGCCTTCCACAGGGATCTGTAATTTGTGGCTTTCCACAGAGACCTGTAATTAGTGGCATTCCACAGGGACCTGTACTTGGTGGCATTCCACAGGGATCTGTAATTGGTGGCGTTCCACAGGGATCTGTAATTCATGGCTATCCACAGGGACCTGTAATTAGTGGTATTCCACAGGGACCTGTAATTAGTGGTATTCCACAGGGATCTGTAATTAGTGGTGTTCCACAGGGAATCTGTAATTGGTGGCGTTCTACAGGGAGTTGTAATTCGTGATGTTCCACTGCGATCTGTAATTAGTGGCGTTCCACAGGGATCTGTAATTGGTGGTGTTCCACAGGGATCTGTAATTAGTGGCGTTCCACAGGGATCTGTAATTCGTGGCATTCCACAGGGACCTGTAATTAGTGGTGTTCCACAGGGAGCTGTAATTAGTAGTGTTTCACAGGGATATGTAATTGGTGGTTTTCCACACGGATCTGTAATTAGTGGCGTTCCACAGGGATCTGTAATTAGTGGTGCTCCACAGGGACCTGTAATTAGTGCCGTTCCACAGGGAGCTGTAATTCGTGGCGTTCCACAGGGAGCTGTAATTCGTGGCGTTCCACAGGGACCTGTAATTAGTGGCGTTCCACAGGGATCTGTAATTGGTGGTGTTCGACAGAGATCTGTAATTCGTGGCGTTCCACAGGGACATGTAATTAGTGGTGTTCCACAGGGAGCTGTAATTGGTGGTGTTTCACAGGGATATGTAATTGCTGGTTTTCCACACGGATCTGTAATTAGTGGCGTTCCACAGGGATCTGTAATTAGTGGCGCTCCACAGATGACCTGTAATTAGTGGCGTTCCACAGGGATCTGTAATTTGTGGTGTTCCACAGGGACCTGTAATTAGTGGCGTTCCACAGGGATCTGTAATTGGTGGCGTTCCACAGGGATCTGTAATTAGTGGCGTTCCACAGGGATCTGCAATTGGTGCCGTTCCACAGGGATCTGTATTTCATGGTGTTCCATAGGTATCTGCAATTCATGGCTTTCCACAGGGACCTGTAATTAGTGGCGTTCCACAGGAATCTGTTATTTGTGGCGTTCCACAGGCAGTTGTGATTCGTGGCGTTCCACAGGGATCTGTAATTGGTGGCATTCCACAGGGATCTGTAATTGGTGGTTTTCCACAGGGATCTGTAATTAGTGGCGTTCCACAGGAACCTGTAATTAGTGGCGTTCCACAGGGATCTGTAATTTGTGGCGTTCCACAGGGATCTGTAATTAGTGGCGTTCCACAGGGATCTGCAATTGGTGCCGTTCCACAGGAATCTGTTATTTGTGGCCTTCCACAGGCAGTTGTGATTAGTGGCGTTCCACAGGGATCTGTAATTGGTGGCATTCCACAGGGATCTGTAATTGGTGGTTTTCCACAGGGATCTGTAATTAGTGGCGTTCCACAGGGATCTGTAATTCGTGGCTTTCCGCAGGGACCTGTAATTAGTGCTGTTCCACAGGGAGCTGTAATTGGTGGTGTTTCACAGGGATATGTAATTGCTGGTTTTCCACACAGATCTGTAATTGGTGGCGTTCTACAGGGATCTGTAATTCATGGCTATGCACAGGGACTTGTAATTAGTGGTATTCCACCGGGATCTGTGATTAGTGGCGTTTCACAGGGACGTGCAATTGGTGCCATTCCTCAGGGATCTGAAATTCATGGCGTTCCACAGGGATCTGTAATTCATGGCTTTCCACAGGGACCCGTAATTGGTGGCGTTCCACAGGGATCTGTAATTAATGGCGTTCCACAGGGATCTGTAATTCGTGGCTTTCCACAGGGACCTGTATTTAGTGGCGTTCCACAGGGATCTGTAATTCGTGGCGTTCCACAGGGATCTGCAATTCGTGGCTTTCCACAGGGATCTGTAATTCGTGGCTTACCACAGGGATCTGTAATTCGTGCCGTTCCACAGGGATCTGTAATTAGTGGTGTTTCAAACAGATTTGTAATTAGTGCCGTTCTACAGTGATCTGTAATTAGTGGTGTTTCACAGGGAGCTGTAATTCGTGGCTTTCTACAGGGACCTGTAATTAGTGGCGTTCCACAGGAATCTGTTATTGGTGGCGTTCCACAGGGAGTTGTAATTCGTGATGTTCCACAGGGATCTGTAATTCGTGATGTTCCACTGCGATCTGTAATTAGTGGCGTTCCACAGGAATCTGCAATTGGTGCCGTTCCACAGGTATCTGTAATTCTTGGCTTTCCACAGGGACCTGTAATTAGTGGCGTTCCACAGGGATCTGTAATTACTGGTGCTCCACAGGGATCTGTAATTAGTGCCGTTCCACAGGAATCTGCAATTGGTGCCGTTCCACAGGTATCTGTAATTCTTGGCTTTCCACAGGGACCTGTAATTAGTGGCGTTCCACAGGGATCTGTAATTACTGGTGCTCCACAGGGACCTGTAATTAGTGCCGTTCCACAGGCAGCTGTAATTGGTGGCGTTCCACAGGCAGCTGCAGTTGGTGGTGTTTCAAAGAGATCTGTAATTTGTGGTTTTCCACAGGGATCTGTAATTGGTGGCGTTCCACAGGGATCTGTCATTCGTGATGTTCCACAGGGATCTGTAATTCGTGATGTTCCACTGCGATCTGTAATTAGTGGCGTTACACATGGAGCTATAATTAGTGGCATTCCACAGGGATCTGCAATTGGTGGCGTTCCACAGGAATCTGCAATTGGTGCCGTTCCACAGGTATCTAATTCCTGGCGTTGCACAGGGATCTGTAATTCATGGCTTTCCACAGGGACCTGTAATTAGTGGCGTTCCACAGGGACCTGTAATTGGTGGCGTTCCACAGGCAGCTGTAATTACTGATGCTCCACAGGGACCTGCAATTAGTGGCGTTCCACAGGGACCTGTAATTAGTGGCGTTCCACAGGGAGCTGTAATTAGTGGTGTTCCACAGGGAGCTGTAATTAGTGGCGTTCCACAGGGAGCTGTAATTCGTGGCGTTCCACAGGTAGCTGTAATTTGTGGTGTTCCACAGGGACCTGTAATTAGTGGCGTTCCACAGGGATCTGCAATTGGTGCCGTTCCACAGGGATCTGTAATTCATGGTTTTCCACAGGGACCTGTAATTAGTGGCGTTCCACAGGGAGCTGTAATTCGTGGCGTTCCACAGGGATCTGTAATTGGTGGTTTTCCACAGGGATCTGTAATTAGTGGCGTTCCACAGGGACCTGTAATTAGTAGCGTTCCACAGGGATCTGTAATTGGTGGCGTTCCACAGGGATCTGTAATTGGTGGCCTTCCACAGGGATCTGTATTTCATGGTGTTCCACAGGTATCTGTAATTCATGGTGTTCCACAGGGACCTGTAATTAGTGGCGTTCCACAGGAATCTGTTATTTGTGGCCTTCCACAGGCAGTTGTGATTAGTGGCGTTCCACAGGGATCTGTAATTCATGGTTTTCCACAGGTATCTGTAATTCATGGTTTTCCACAGGGACCTGTAATTAGTGGCGTTCCACAGGGAGCTGTAATTCGTGGCGTTCCACAGGGATCTGTAATTGGTGGTTTTCCACAGGGATCTGTAATTAGTGGCGTTCCACAGGGACCTGTAATTAGTAGCGTTCCACAGGGATCTGTAATTGGTGGCGTTCCACAGGGATCTGTAATTGGTGGCGTTCCACAGGGATCTGCAATTGGTGCCGTTCCACAGGGATCTGTATTTCATGGTGTTCCACAGGTATCTGTAATTCATGGCTTTCCACAGGGACCTGTAATTAGTGGCGTTCCACAGGAATCTGTTATTTGTGGCCTTCCACAGGCAGTTGTGATTAGTGGCGTTCCACAGGGATCTGTAATTGGTGGCATTCCACAGGGATCTGTAATTGGTGGTTTTCCACAGGGATCTGTAATTAGTGGCGTTCCACAGGGATCTGTAATTGGTGGCCTTCCACAGGCAGTTGTGATTAGTGGCGTTCCACAGGGATCTGTAATTGGTGGCATTCCACAGGGATCTGTAATTGGTGGTTTTCCACAGGGATATGTAATTGCTGGTTTTCCACACAGATCTGTAATTGGTGGCGTTCTACAGGGATCTGTAATTCGTGCCGTTCCACAGGGATCTGTAATTCGTGGTGTTTCAAACAGATTTGTAATTAGTGCCGTTCCACAGTGATCTGTAATTAGTGGTGTTTCACAGGGAGCAGTAATTCGTGGCTTTCTACAGGGACCTGTAATTAGTGCTGTTCCACAGGGATATGTAATTAGTGGTGTTTCAAACAGGTCTGTAATTAATGGCATTCCACAGGGATGTGTAATTGGCGGCGTTCCACAGGGATCTGTAATTCATGGCTATCCACAGGGACCTGTAATTAGTGGTATTCCACAGGGATCTGTAATTAGTGGCGTTCCACAGGGATGTGCAATTGGTGCCATTCCACAGGGCTCTGTAATTCATGGCGTTCCACAGGGATCTGTAATTGGTGGCGTTCTACAAGGAGTTGTAATTGGTGATGTTCCACTGCGATCTGTAATTAGTGGCATTCCACAGGGATCTGTAATTGGTGGCGTTCCACAGGGATCTATAATTGGTGGCGTTCCACAGGGATCTGTAATTCGTGATGTTCCACTGCGATCTGTAATTAGTGGTCTTCCACAGGGATCTGTAATTAGTGGCGTTCCATAGAGAACTGTAATTAGTGGCGTTCTACAGGGATCTGTAATTGGTGGCGTTCCACAGGGATCTGTAATTCATGGCTATCCACAGGGACCTGTAATTAGTGGCGTTCCACAGGGATCTGTAATTGGTGGCGTTCTACAAGGAGTTGTAATTGGTGATGTTCCACTGCGATCTGTAATTAGTGGCATTCCACAGGGATCTGTAATTGGTGGCGTTCCACAGGGATCTATAATTGGTGGCGTTCCACAGGGATCTGTAATTCGTGATGTTCCACTGCGATCTGTAATTAGTGGTCTTCCACAGGGATCTGTAATTAGTGGCGTTCCACAGGAATCTGTTATTGGTGGCGTTCCACAGGGAGTTGTAATTCGTGATGTTCCACAGGGATCTGTAATTCGTGATGTTCCACTGCGATCTGTAATTAGTGGCGTTACACAGGGAGCTATAATTAGTGGCGTTCCACAGGGATCTGCAATTGGTGGCGTTCCACAGGAATCTGCAATTGGTGCCGTTCCACAGGTATCTGTAATCCTTGGCGTTCCACAGGGATCTGTAATTCATGGCTTTCCACAGGGACCTGTAATTAGTGGCGTTCCACAGGGACCTGTAATTAGTGGCGTTCCACAGGCAGCTGTAATTACTGGTGCTCCACAGGGACCTGCAATTAGTGCCGTTCCACAGGGACCTGTAATTAGTGGCGTTCCACAGGGACCTGTAATTAGTGGCGTTCCACAGGGATCTGTAATTAGTGGCGTTCCACAGGGAGCTGTAATTCGTGGCGTTCCACAGGGAGCTGTAATTCGTCGTGTTCCACAGTGACCTGTAATTAGTGGCGTTCTACAGGGATCTGCAATTGGTGCCGTTCCACAGGGATCTGTAATTAGTGGCGTTCCACAGGGAGCTGTAATTCATGGCTATCCACAGGGACCTGTAATTAGTGGTATTCCACAGGGATCTGTAATTAGTGGCGTTCCACAGGGATCTGCAATTGGTGGCGTTCCACAGGGATCTGTAATTCATGGTTTTCCACAGGGACCTGTAATTAGTGGCGTTCCACAGGGAATCTGTAATTGGTGGCGTTCTACAGGGAGTTGTAATTCGTGATGTTCCACTGCGATCTGTAATTAGTGGCGTTCCACAGGGATCTGTAATTGGTGGTGTTCCACAGGGATCTGTAATTAGGGCCGTTCCACAGGGATCTGCAATTAGTGGCGTTACACAGGGAGCTGTGCTAGTATTTGTATAAATTACCTGGATGAAAGTGTAGATGTGTGGGTTTTTAAGTTTGTGGATAATACCAAGATTGATGGCGTTGTGGGTAGCGTAGAAAAGTGGGAAAGAATACAGCGCAGTATAGGTCACTTGAAGATATGGGTGGAGAAATGGCAGATGGAGTTTAACCCAAATAAATGTAAGGTGTGGCACCGTGGTGGGGCTAGAAGACAGTACACTGTTAAGGGCAAGACCCCTAACAGCGTTGCTGAGCAGAGAAGTCCTGGGCTTCAAGTTCATAGTTCGTTGAACGTGGCTGGACAGGTCAATAAGGTGGTTAAGCAGACTTATGGAATGCTCGCTTTTATTAGTCAAGGCATTGAGTTTCAATAGTCAAGAGGTTGCAACTTAATAGAACTCTGGTTAGGCCACATTGCAGTATTGCATGCAGTTCTGGTCGCCCCCTGTAGAAAGGATGTTGAGGCCTTGGAGAGGGTGCAGAAGAGGCAGACCTGGTCGGTCCCTGTTTTAGAAGATATATGATATCGTGAGAGGCAGGTCAAACTTGTACTGTTTTCTGTGCAGCAGGGGAGGCTGAAGGGAGATCTGATAGAGATTAATATGATTTTGAGAGGTAGATAGAGTAGACAAGGAGTATTTTTTTTCCAGGAGAGAAATGTCTAATATCAGAGGGCATATATTGAAGGTGAGACAAGGTAGGTTCGAAGGGGATGTGAGGAATAAAGTTTTTACTCAGAGTGGTGGATGCCTGCAATGCACTGCCTATTAAGATGGTAGAGGCTTTTAAGAGGCCTTTAGATAGGCACATGGATATGAGGAAGATGGAGGAATATGGACATTGTGTAGGTAGGAGGGATTAGTTTTTGCAGAGGTTTTTGATTTACTTTGTAGTTGGTTCAGCATAACATTGTAGGCCGAAGGGCCTGTTTCTGCGCTGTAACTTCCTGGCACTTATCCTTGCAAGCGGAACAAGTGCTACACCTGCCCCTACACCTCCTCCCTCACTACTGTTCAGGGCCCCAAACAGCCCTTCCAGGAGAGACGACACCTCACCTGTGAGTCTTTTGGGGTCATATACTGTGTTCAGTGCTCCCAGTGAGAATCAACGCAGTTTGGGAGACTGCTTCGCTAAGCACCTACGCTCCGGAAAAAGCGGGATCTCCCAGTGGCCACCCATTTTAATTCCACTTCCCATCGCATTCCGATATGCTTATCCGTGGCCTCCTCTACTGTCGCAATGAAGCCACACTCAGGTTATATTCCTCCTGGCATGAACATCGATCTCTCAAACTTCCGGTAATGGCCCCACTCCCACCCCTCCACAATTCCCCATCACCTTTTCCCTCTCTCACTTTATCTCTATGCTGGCCCATCGCCTCCCTCTGGTGCTCCTCCCCCGTTTTCTTTTTTCCATTGCCTTCTGTCTCTCTTATTATATCCCCTTTCTCCAGCTCTGCATCTCTTTCACCAATCGACTTGCCAGCTCTTTACTTCACCCCTCACCTTCCCAATTTCACCAATGGCCTTGTGTGTCTCTGTCCTCCCCCCAAAATTGTAAATCTACTCCTCATCTCTTTCCTTCTCCAATCCTTAAGGGATTCTGCTCGAAACGTCAACTGCACCCTTTTCCATTGATGCTGCCTGGCCTGCTGAGTTTTTCTAGCATTTTGTGTGTTGGCTGGTTAAATTGACCACATCCACCACTTTCACTGGCAGTTCATCCAACACTCTCACAGCCCTCTGAGTGAAGTAGATGCCCCCTGATGATCTCCTTAAACGTTTCACCTTACACCCTTTAACCCATGACCTTCAGTTGTGGTCTTACCCAACCCCACTTGAAAAAGCCTGCTTACAATTACCTTGTCCATAACCCTCACAATTTTGTCGACCTCAATCAAATTTCCCGTCATTCTCCTACGCATTAGGGAATAAAGTGCAAATCTAATCAACCATACCCTATAACCCGAATCTATTCAACCATACCCTATAACTCAGATACTCAGGTTTCCTGATAACTCAGATACTCAACCATTCCCGTATATTACATATTCAGGCTGCCCTGCAACTCAGATACTCCGGTTTCCCTGCAACTCTGATACTCCGGTTTCCCTGTAACTCGGATACTCCAGTTTCCCTGTAACTGAGATACAGCGGTTTCCCTGTAACTCGGATACTCCGATTTCCCTGTAATTCGGATACTCGGGTTTCCCTGTAACTGAGATACAGCGGTTTCCCTGTAACTGAGATACTCGGGTTTCCCTGTAACTCGGATACTCGGGATTCCCTGTAACTGAGTACTTGGGTTTCCCTGTAACTCGGATACTCGGGTTTCCCTGTAACTGAGATACTCGGTTTTCCCTTTAACTGGGATACTCCGGTTTCCCTGTAACTGGGATACTCGGGTTTCCCTGTAACTGAGATACTATGGTTTCCCTGTAACTGAGATACTCGGGTTTCCCTGTAACTCGGATACTCAGGTTTCTCTGTAACTCGGATACTTGGGTTTCCCTGTAACTCAGATAATCGGGTTTCCCTGTAACTAAGATACTCCGGTTTCCCTGCAACTGAGATACTCCGGTTTCCCTGTAACTGAGATAGTCGGGTTTCCCTGTAACTCGGATACTTGGGTTTCCCTGTAACTCGGATACTCGGGTTTCCCTGTAACTGAGACACTCGGGTTTCCCTGTAACTCAAATATTCCGGTTTCCCTGTAAATGAGATACTCCCGTTTCCCTGTAACTCAGATACTCGGGTTTCCCTGTAACTGAGATACTCGGGTTTCCCTGTAACTGAGATACTCGGGTTTCCCTGTAACTCGGATACTCCGGTTTCCCTGTAACTCAGATACTCCGGTTTCCCTGTAACTCGGATACTCGGGTTTCTCTGTAACTCGGATTTCCCTGTAACTCAGATAATCGGGTTTCCCTGTAACTAAGATACTACGGTTTCCCTGTAACTGAGATACTCCCGTTTCCCTGTAACTGAGATACTCCCATTTCCCTGTAACTGGATACTCGGGTTTCCCTGTAACTGAGATACTCGGGTTTCCCTGTAACTCGAATACTCTGGTTTCCCTGTAACTGAGATACTCGGGTTTCCCTCTGGTTTCCCTGTAACTGAGATACTTGGGTTTCCCTGTAACTCGGATACTCCGGTTTCCCTATAACTCGGATACTCCGGTTTCCCTGTAACTGGGATACTCGGGTTTCCCTGTAACGCGGATACTCGGGTTTCCCTGTAACTCGGATACTCCGATTCCCCTGTAACTGAGATACTCGGGTTTCCCTGTAACTCGAATACTCTGGTTTCCCTGTAACTGAGATACTTGGGTTTCCCTGTAACTCGGATACTCCGGTTTCCCTATAACTCGGATACTCCGGTTTCCCTGTAACTGGGATACTCGGGTTTCCCTGTAACGCGGATACTCGGGTTTCCCTGTAACTCGGATACTCCGATTCCCCTGTAACTCCGATACTCGGGTTTCCCTGTAACTGAGATACACCGGTTTCCCTGAAACTCGGATACTCTGGTTTCCCTGTAACTCGGATACTCGGGTTTCCTTGTAACTGAGATACACAGATTTCCCTGTAACTGAGATACTCGGGTTTCCCTGCAACTTGGATACTCGGGTTTCCCTGTAACTCGGATAATCGGGATTCCTTGTAACTGAGATACTCGGGTTAGCCTGTAACTCGGATACTCGGGTTTCCTTGTAACTCGGATACTCCGGTTTTCCTGTAACTCGGATACACGGGTATCCCTGTAACTGAGATACACCGGTTTTCCTGAAACTCGGATACTCCGGTTTCCCTGTACCTCGGATACTCGGGTTTCCCTGCAACTCGGATACTCCGGTTTCCCTGTAACTGACATGCTCGGGTGTCCCTGTAACTCGGATACTCCCGTTTCCCTGTAACTGACATACTCCGGTTTCCCTGCAACTCGGATACTCCGGTTTCCCTGTAACTGACATACTCGGGTGTCCCTGTAACTCGGATACTCCCGTTTCCCTGTAACTGACATACTCCGGTTTCCCTGCAACTCCGATACTCCGGTTTCCCTGTAACTCGGATACTCCAGTTTCCCTGTAACTGAGATACAGCGGTTTCCCTGTAACTCGGATACTCAGGTTTCTCTGTAACTCGGATACTTGGGTTTCCCTGTAACTCAGATAATCGGGTTTCCCTGTAACTAAGATACTCCGGTTTCCCTGCAACTGAGATACTCCGGTTTCCCTGTAACTAAGATACTCGGGTTTCCCTGTAACTCGGATACTTGGGATTCCCTGTAACTCGGATACTCGGGTTTCCCTGTAACTGAGACACTCGGGTTTCCCTGTAACTCAAATATTCCGGTTTCCCTGTAAATGAGATACTCCCGTTTCCCTGTAACTCAGATACTCGGGTTTCCCTGTAACTGAGATACTCGGGTGTCCCTGTAACTCGGATACTCCGGTTTCCCTGTAACTCAGATACTCCGGTTTCCCTGTAATTCGGATACTCGGGTTTCTCTGTAACTCGGATTTCCCTGTAACTCAGATAATCGGGTTTCCCTGTAACTAAGATACTACGGTTTCCCTGTAACTGAGATACTCCCGTTTCCCTGTAACTGAGATACTCCCGTTTCCCTGTAACTGGATACTCGGGTTTCCCTGTAACTGAGATACTCGGGTTTCCCTGTAACTCGGATACTCTGGTTTCCCTGTAACTGAGATACTTGGGTTTCCCTGTAACTCGGATACTCCGGTTTCCCTATAACTCGGATACACCGGTTTCCTTGTAACTGGGATACTCGGGTTTCCCTGTAACTCGGATACTCGGGTTTCCCTGTAACTCGGATACTCCGATTCCCCTGTAATTCGGATACTCGGGTTTCCCTGTAACTGAGATACACCGGTTTCCCTGAAACTCGGATACTCTGGTTTCCCTGTAACTCGGATACTCGGGCTTCCCTGTAACTGGGATACATGGACTTCCCTGTAACTGAGATACTCGGGTTTCCCTGTAACTGAGATACACAGATTTCCCTCTAACTGAGATACTCGGGTTTCCCTGCAACTTGGATACTCGGGTTTCCCTGTAACTCGGATAATCGGGTTTCCTTGTAACTGAGATACTCGGGTTACCCTGTAACTCGGATACTCGGGTTTCCTTGTAACTCGGATACTCCGGTTTTCCAGTAACTCGGATACACGGGTATCCCTGTAACTGAGATACACCGGTTTTCCTGAAACTCGGATACTCCGGTTTCCCTGTACCTCGGATACTCAGGTTTCCCTGCAACTCGGATACTCCGGTTTCCCTGTAACTGACATACTCGGGTGTCCCTGTAACTCGGATACTCCCGTTTCCCTGTAACTGACATACTCCGGTTTCCCTGTAACTCGGATACTCCGGTTTCCCTGTAACTGAGATACACAGGTTTTCCTGAAACTCGGATACTCCGGTTTCCCTGTACCTCGGATACTCAGGTTTCCCTGCAACTCGGATACTCCGGTTTCCCTGTAACTGACATACTCGGGTGTCCCTGTAACTCGGATACTCCCGTTTCCCTGTAACTGACATACTCCGGTTTCCCTGTAACTCAGATACTCCGGTTTCCCTGTAACTCGGATACTCCGGTTTCCCTGTAACTCGGATACTTGGGCTTCACTGTAATTCGGATACTCGGGATTCCCTGTAACTGAGATACGCGGGTTTCCCCGTAACTCGGATACTCCGGTTTCCCTGTAATTCGGATACTCCGGTTTCCCTGTAACAGAGATACACTGGTTTCCCTGTAACTGAGATACTCGGACTTCCCTGTAACTGAGATACTTGGGTTTCCCTGTAACTCAGATACTCGGGTTACTCTGTAACTTGGATACTCGGGTTTCCCTGTAACTGAGATACTCGGGTTTCCCTGTAACTCGGATACTCGGGATTCCCTGTAACTGAGTACTCGGGTTTCCCTGTAACTCGGATACTCGGGTTTCCCTGTAACTGAGATACTCGGGTTTCCCTGTAACTCAGATACTCTGGTTTCCCTGTAACTGGAATACTCCGGTTTCCCTGTAACTGGGATACTCGGGCTTCCCTGTAACTGAGATACTTGGGTTTCCCTGTGACTCAGATACTCGGGTTACTCTGTAACTTGGATACTCGGGTTTCCCTGTAACTGAGATACTCGGGTTTCCCTGTAACTCGGATACTCGGGTTTCTCTGTAACTCGGATACTTGGGTTTCCCTGTAACTCAGATAATTGGGTTTCCCTGTGACTAAGATACTCCGGTTTCCCTGCAACTGAGATACTCGGGTTTCCTTGTAACTGAGACACTCGGGTTTCCCTGTAACTCAAATATTCCGGTTTCCCTGTAAATGAGATACTCCCGTTTCCCTGTAACTCAGATACTCGGGTTTCCCTGTAACTGAGATACTCGGGTTTCCCTGTAACTGAGATACTCGGGTTTCCCTGTAACTCGGATACTCCGGTTTCCCTGTAACTCAGATACTCCGGTTTCCCTGTAACTCAGATACTCGGGTTTCTCTGTAACTCGGATTTCCCTGTAACTCAGATAATCGGGTTTCCCTGTAACTAAGATAGTACGGTTACCCTGTAACTGAGATACTCCCGTTTCCCTGTAACTGAGATACTCCCGTTTCGCTGTAACTGGATACTCGGGTTTCCCTGTAACTGAGATACTCGGGTTTCCCTGTAATTCGGATACTCTGGTTTCCCTGTAACTGAGATACTTGGGTTTCCCTGTAACTCGGATACTCCGGTTTCCCTATAACTCGGATACTCCGGTTTCCCTGTAACTGGGATACTCTGGTTTCCCTGTAACTCGGATACTCGGGTTTCCCTGTAACTCAGATACTCCGATTCCCCTGTAACTCGGATACTCGGGTTTCCCTGTAACTGAGATACACAGATTTCCCTGTAACTGAGATACTCGAGTTTCCCTCTAACCGAGATACTCAGGTTTCCCTGCAACTTGGATACTCGGGTTTCCCTGTAACTCGGATAATCGGGTTTCCTTGTAACTGAGATACTCGGGTTACCCTGTAACTCGGATACTCGGGTTTCCTTGTAACTCGGATACTTGGGTTTCCCTGTAACTCAGATAATCGGGTTTCCCTGTAACTAAGATACTCCGGTTTCCCTGCAACTGAGATACTCGTGTTTCCCTGTAACTGAGACACTCGGGTTTCCCTGTAACTCAAATATTCCGGTTTCCCTGTAAATGAGATACTCCCGTTTCCCTGTAACTCAGATACTCCGGTTTCCCTGTAACTCAGATACTCCGGTTTCCCTGTAACTCGGATACTCGGGTTTCTCTGTAACTCGGATTTCCCTGTAACTCAGATAATCGGGTTTCCCTGTAACTAAGATACTACGGTTTCCCTGTAACTGAGATACTCCCGTTTCCCTGTAACTGATATACTCCCGTTTCCCTGTAACTGGATACTCGGGTTTCCCTGTAACTGAGATACTCGGGTTTCCCTGTAATTCGGATACTCTGGTTTCCCTGTAACTGAGATACTTGGGTTTCCCTGTAACCAGGATACTCCGGTTTCCCTATAACTCGGATACTCCGGTTTCCCTTTAACTGGGATACACGGGTTTCCCTGTAACTCGGATACTCCGATTCCCCTGTAAATCGGATACTCGGGTTTCCCTGTAACTGAGATACACAGATTTCCCTGTAACTGAGATACTCGGGTTTCCCTCTAACCGAGATACTCGGGTTTCCCTGCAACTTGGATACTCGGGTTTCCCTGTAACTCGGATAATCGGGTTTCCTTGTAACTGAGATACTCGGGTTACCCTGTAACTCGGATACTCGGGTTTCCTTGTAACTCGGATACTCCGGTTTTCCTGTAACTCGGATACACGGGTATCCCTGTAACTGAGATACACCGGTTTTCCTGAAACTCGGATACTCCGGTTTACCTGTACCTCGGATACTCGGGTTTCCCTGCAACTCGGATACTCCGGTTTCCCTGTAACTGACATACTCGGGTGTCCCTGTAACTCGGATACTCCCGTTTCTCTGTAACTGACATACTCCGGTTTCCCTGTAACTCGGATACTCCGGTTTCCCTGTAACTGAGACACTTGGGTTTCCCTGTAACTCAGATACTCCGGTTTCCCTTTAACTGAGATATTCGGGTTTCCCTGTAACTCAGATACTCGGGTTTCCCTGTAACTCGGATACTCCGATTTCCCTGTAACTCGGATACTCGGGTTTCCCTGTAACTCAGATACTCGGGCTTCCCTGTAACTGAGATACTCGGGTTTCCCTGTAACTGAGACAATCGGGTTTCCCTGTAACTGGGATACTCGGAATTCCCTGTAACTGAGATACTCTGGTTTCCCTGTAACTCGGATACTCTCGTTTCCTTGTAACTGAGATACTCGGATTTCCCTGTAACTCGGATACACTGGTTTCCCTGTAACTCAGATATTCGGGTTTCCCTGTAACTCTGATATTCGGGTTTCCCTGTAACTCGGGTACTCCGGTATCCCTGTAACTGAGATACACCGGATACCCTGTAACTCGGATACTCCTCTTTCCCTGTAACGGAGGTACTCGGGTTTCCCTGTAAGTCGGATACTCCGGTTTCCCTGTAACTGATATACACAGGTTTCCCTGTAACTGAGATACTCGGGCTTCCCTGTAACTGAGATACTTGGGTTTCCCTGTAACTCGGATACTCGGGTTACCCTGTAACTTGGATACTCGGGTTACCCTGTAACTCGGATACTCGGGTTTCCCTGTAACTCGGATACTCGGTTTCCCTGTAACTCGGTTACTCGGGTTTCCCTGTAACTCGGATACTCTGGTTTCCCTGTAACTGAGATACTCTGGTTTCCCTGTAACTGAGATACTCGTGTTTCCCTGTAACTGAGATACCCGGATACTCGGGTTTCCCTGTAACGGAGATACACCGGTTTCCCTGTAACTGAGATACTCTTGTTTACCTGTAACTAGGATACTCGGGTTTCCCTGTAACTGAGATACTAGGGTTTCCCTGTAACTCAGATACTCCGCTTTCCCTGTAACTGAGATACTCCGGTCTCCCTGTAACTCGGAGACTCTGGTTTCCCTGTAAATCGGATACTCGTGTATCCCTGTAACTCGGATACCCGGGTTTCCCTGTAACTCAGATACTCTGGTTTCCCTGTAACTGAGATACTCGTGTTTCCCTGTAACTTGGATACTCGGGTTTCCCTGTAATTGAGATACTCTGGTTCCCTGTAACTGCGATACTCGGGTTTCCCTGTTACTCGGATACTCGTGTTTCCCTGTAACTGAGATACACCGGTTAACCTGTAACTGAGATACTCTTGTTTCCCTGTAACTAGGATACTCGGGTTTCCCTGTGACTGAGATACTAGGGTTTCCCTGTAACTCAGATACTCCGCTTTCCCTGTAACTGAGATACTCGGGTTTCCCTGTTACTCGGATACTCGGGTTTTCCTGTAACTGAGATACTCTAGTATCCCTGTAACTGAGATACACCGATTTCCCTGTAACTCGGATACTCGGGTTTCTCTGTAACTGAGATATTCCGGTTTCCCTGTAACTCGGGTACTCCGTTTCCCTGTAACTGAGATACACTGGTTTCCCTGTATCAGAGAATCGCGGGTTTCCCTGTAACTCGGATACTCCAGTTTCCCTGTAACTGAGATACTTGCGTTTCCCTGTAACTCGGATACCCGGGTTTCCCTGTAACTCGGATACTCGGGTTTCTCTGTAACTGAGATACTGGGGTTTCCCTGTAAGTCGGATACTCCGGTTTCCCTGTAACTGATATACACCGGTTTCCCTGCAACTGGGATACTCGGGTTTCCCTGTAACTCGGAATATGGGGTTTCCCTGTAACTGGGATACTCGGTTTCCCTATAACTGAGATACTAGGGTTTCCCTGTAAGTCGGATACTCGGGTTTCTCTGTAACTCGGATACTCGGTTTCCCTGTAACTCAGATAATCGGGTTTACCTGTAACTGAGATACTGCGGTTTCCGTGTAACAGAGATACTCAGGTTTCCCTGTAACTCGGATACTCCGGTTTCCCTGTAACTCGGATACTCCGGTTTCCCTGTAACTGGGATACTCGGGTTTCCCTGTAACTGAGATACTCGGGTTTCCCTGTAACTCGGACACTCGGGTTTCCCTGTAACTGAGATACTAGGGTTTCCCTGTAAGTCAGATACTCCGCTTTCCCTGTAACTGAGATACTCCAGTCTCCCTGAAACTTGGATACTCTGGTTTCGTTGTAACTGAGATACTCAGATTTCCCTGTAACTCGGATACACTGGTTTCCCTGTAACTCAGATATTCGGGTTTCCCTGTAACCCGGATATTCGGGTTACCCTGTAACTCGAGTACTCCGGTTTCCCTGTAACTGAGTTACTCGCGTTTCCCTGTAACTGAGATAATCGGGTTTCCCTATAACTGGGATACTCGGAATTCCCTGTAACTGAGATACTCTGGTTTCCCTGTAACTCGGATACTCTCGTTTCCTTGTAACTGAGATACTCGGATTTCCCAGTAACTCGGATACCCGGGTTTCCCTGTAACTCGGATACTCGGGTTTCCCTGTAACTGAGATACTCCGATTTCCCTGTAACTGAGATACACGGATTTCCCTGTAACTCGGAATATGGGGTTTCCCTGTAACTGGGACACTCGGGTTTCCCTGTAACTGAGATAATGGGGTTTCCCTGTAAGTCGGATACTCCGATGTCCCTGTAACTGATATACACAGGTTTCCCTGCAACTGGGATACTCGGGATTCCCTGTAACTGAGATACTTGGGTTTCCCTGTAACTCGGAATATGGGGTCTCCCTGTAACTGGGACACTCGGTTTCCCTGTAACTGCGATACTGGGGTTTCCCTGTAAGTCGGATACTCCGGTTTCCCTGTAACTGATATACACCGGTTTCCCTGCAACTGGGATACTCTGGTTTCCCTGTAACTGGGATACTAGGGTTTCCCTGTAACTGAGATACTCGGGTTTCCCTGTAACTGAGATACTCAGGTTTCCCTGTAACTGAGATACTCAGGTTTCCCTGTAACTCGGATACTCGGGTTTCTCTGTAACTCGGATACTCTGGTTTCCCTGTAACTCAGATAATCGGGTTTCCCTGTAACTGAGATACTCCGGTTTCCCTGTAACTGAGATACTCAGGTTTCCCTGTAACTCGGATACTCCGGTTTCCCTGTAACTCGGATACACTGGTTTCCCTGTAACTCAGATTTTCGGGTTTCCCTGTAACCCGGATATTCGGGTTACCCTGTAACTCGAGTACTCCGGTTTCCCTGTAACTGAGATACTCGCGTTTCCCTGTAACTGAGATACTCCGATTTCCCTGTAACTGCGATACTCGGGTTTCTCTGTAACTCGGATACTCCAGTTTCCCTGTAACTGAGATACACGGATGTCCCTGTAACTCGGAATATGGGGTTTCCCTGTAACTGGGACACTCGGGTTTCCCTATAACTGAGATACTGGGGTTTCCCTGTAACTGATATACACCGGTTTCCCTGCAACTGGGATACTCGGGATTCCCTGTAACTGAGATACTCAGGTTTCCCTGTAACTCGGATACTCGGGTTTCCCTGTAACTGAGATAATCGGGTTTCCCTGTAACTAGGATACTCGGGATTCCCTGTAACTGAGATACTCTGGTTTCCCTGTAACTCGGATACTCTCGTTTCCTTGTAACTGAGATACTCGGATTTCCCTGTAACTCGGATACACTGGTTTCCCTGTAACTCAGATACTCGGGTTTCCCTGTAACTGAGGTACACTGGTTTCCCTGTAACTGAGATACTCGGGCTTCCCTGTAACTGAGATACTCGGGTTTCCCTGTAACTGAAATACTAGGGTTTCCCTGTAACTCAGATACTCCGCTTTCCGTGTAACTGAGATACTCCGGTCTCCCTGTAACTCGGATACTTAGGTTTCTCTGTAAATCGGATACTCGTATTTCCCTGTAACTCGGATACTTGGGTTTCCCTGTAACTCAGATATTCGGGTTTCCCTGTAACTCAGATACTCTGGTTTCCCTGTAACTCGGATACTCGGGTTTCCCTGTAACTGAGATATTCCGGTTTCCCTGTAACTCGGGTTCTCTGGTTTCCCTGTAACTGAGATACACTGGTTTCCCCGTATCTGAGATTCGCGGGTTTCCCTGTAACTCGGATACTCCAGTTTCCCTGTAACTGATACATTTGCGTTTCCCTGTAACTCGGATACCCGGGTTTCCCTGTAACTCGGATACTCGGGTTTCCCTGTAACTG
The DNA here is from genome assembly GCF_963921235.1 of Mobula hypostoma. Classification (NCBI taxonomy): domain Eukaryota; kingdom Metazoa; phylum Chordata; class Chondrichthyes; order Myliobatiformes; family Myliobatidae; genus Mobula; species Mobula hypostoma. The sequence continues at coordinate 70,694,485 of NC_086113.1, read as the reverse complement.
AGATAGTCCGATTTCCCTGTAACTGGGATACTAGTGTTTCCCTGTAACTCGGATACTCGGGTTTCCTTGTAACAGAGATACTCTGGTTTCCCCGTAACTGAGATACGCGGGTTTCCCTGTTACTCGGATACTCGGGTTTTCCTGTAACTGAGATACTCTAGTATCCCTGTAACTGAGATACACCGATTTCCCTGTAACTCGGATACTTGGGTTTCTGTGTAACTGAGATATTTCGGTTTCCCTGTAACTCGGGTACTCCGTTTCCCTGTAACTGAGATACACTGGTTTCCCTGTATCAGAGAATCGCGGGTTTCCCTGTAACTCGGATACTCCAGTTTCCCTGTAACTGAGATACTTGCGTTTCCCTGTAACTCGGATACCCGGGTTTCCCTGTAACTCGGATACTCGGGTTTCTCTGTAACTGAGATACTGGGGTTTCCCTGTAAGTTGGATACTCCGGTTTCCCTGTAACTGATATACACCGGTTTCCCTGCAACTGGGATACTCGGGTTTCCCTGTAACTCGGAATATGGGGTTTCCCTGTAACTGGGATACTCGGTTTCCCTATAACTGAGATACTAGGGTTTCCCTGTAAGTCGGATACTCGGGTTTCTCTGTAACTCGGATACTCGGTTTCCCTGTAACTCAGATAATCGGGTTTACCTGTAACTGAGATACTGCGGTTTCCGTGTAACAGAGATACTCAGGTTTCCCTGTAACTCGGATACTCCGGTTTCCCTGTAACTCGGATACTCCGGTTTCCCTGTAACTGGGATGCTCGGGTTTCCCTGTAACTGAGATACTCGGGTTTCCCTGTAACTCGGACACTCGGGTTTCCCTGTAACTGAGATACTAGGGTTTCCCTGTAAGTCAGATACTCCGCTTTCCCTGTAACTGAGATACTCCAGTCTCCCTGAAACTTGGATACTCTGGTTTCGTTGTAACTGAGATACTCAGATTTCCCTGTAACTCGGATACACTGGTTTCCCTGTAACTCAGATATTCGGGTTTCCCTGTAACCCGGATATTCGGGTTACCCTGTAACTCGAGTACTCCGGTTTCCCTGTAACTGAGTTACTCGCGTTTCCCTGTAACTGAGATAATCGGGTTTCCCTATAACTGGGATACTCGGAATTCCCTGTAACTGAGATACTCTGGTTTCCCTGTAACTCGGATACTCTCGTTTCCTTGTAACTGAGATACTCGGATTTCCCAGTAACTCGGATACCCGGGTTTCCCTGTAACTCGGATACTCGGGTTTCCCTGTAACTGAGATACTCCGATTTCCCTGTAACTGAGATACACGGATTTCCCTGTAACTCGGAATATGGGGTTTCCCTGTAACTGGGACACTCGGGTTTCCCTGTAACTGAGATAATGGGGTTTCCCTGTAAGTCGGATACTCCGATGTCCCTGTAACTGATATACACAGGTTTCCCTGCAACTGGGATACTCGGGATTCCCTGTAACTGAGATACTTGGGTTTCCCTGTAACTCGGAATATGGGGTCTCCCTGTAACTGGGACACTCGGTTTCCCTGTAACTGCGATACTGGGGTTTCCCTGTAAGTCGGATACTCCGGTTTCCCTGTAACTGATATACACCGGTTTCCCTGCAACTGGGATACTCTGGTTTCCCTGTAACTGGGATACTAGGGTTTCCCTGTAACTGAGGTACTCGGGTTTCCCTGTAACTGGGATACTCGGGTTTCCCTGTAACTGAGATACTCAGGTTTCCCTGTAACTCGGATACTCGGGTTTCTCTGTAACTCGGATACTCTGGTTTCCCTGTAACTCAGATAATCGGGTTTCCCTGTAACTGAGATACTCCGGTTTCCCTGTAACTGAGATACTCAGGTTTCCCTGTAACTCGGATACTCCGGTTTCCCTGTAACTCGGATACACTGGTTTCCCTGTAACTCAGATTTTCGGGTTTCCCTGTAACCCGGATATTCGGGTTACCCTGTAACTCGAGTACTCCGGTTTCCCTGTAACTGAGATACTCGCGTTTCCCTGTAACTGAGATACTCCGATTTCCCTGTAACTGCGATACTCGGGTTTCTCTGTAACTCGGATACTCCAGTTTCCCTGTAACTGAGATACACGGATGTCCCTGTAACTCGGAATATGGGGTTTCCCTGTAACTGGGACACTCGGGTTTCCCTATAACTGAGATACTGGGGTTTCCCTGTAACTGATATACACCGGTTTCCCTGCAACTGGGATACTCGGGATTCCCTGTAACTGAGATACTCAGGTTTCCCTGTAACTCGGATACTCGGGTTTCCCTGTAACTGAGATAATCGGGTTTCCCTGTAACTAGGATACTCGGGATTCCCTGTAACTGAGATACTCTGGTTTCCCTGTAACTCGGATACTCTCGTTTCCTTGTAACTGAGATACTCGGATTTCCCTGTAACTCGGATACACTGGTTTCCCTGTAACTCAGATACTCGGGTTTCCCTGTAACTGAGGTACACTGGTTTCCCTGTAACTGAGATACTCGGGCTTCCCTGTAACTGAGATACTCGGGTTTCCCTGTAACTGAAATACTAGGGTTTCCCTGTAACTCAGATACTCCGCTTTCCGTGTAACTGAGATACTCCGGTCTCCCTGTAACTCGGATACTTAGGTTTCTCTGTAAATCGGATACTCGTATTTCCCTGTAACTCGGATACTTGTGTTTCCCTGTAACTCGGATATTCGGGTTTCCCTGTAACTGAGATACTCTGGTTTCCCTGTAAATAAGATACTCGGGTTTCCCTGTAACTGAGATATTCCGGTTTCCCTGTAACTCGGGTTCTCTGGTTTCCCTGTAACTGAGATACACTGGTTTCCCCGTATCTGAGATTCGCGGGTTTCCCTGTAACTCGGATACTCCAGTTTCCCTGTAACTGATACATTTGCGTTTCCCTGTAACTCGGATACCCGGGTTTCCCTGTAACTCGGATACTCGGGTTTCCCTGTAACTGAGATAGTCCGATTTCCCTGTAACTGGGATACTAGTGTTTCCCTGTTACTCGGATACTCGGGTTTCCTTGTAACAGAGATACTCTGGTTTCCCTGTAACTGAGATACTCGGGTTTCCCTGTTACTCGGATACTCGGGTTTTCCTGTAACTGAGATACTCTAGTATCCCTGTAACTGAGATACACCGATTTCCCTGTAACTCGGATACTCGGGTTTCTGTGTAACTGAGATATTTCGGTTTCCCTGTAACTCGGGTACTCCGTTTCCCTGTAACTGAGATACACTGGTTTCCCTGTATCAGAGAATCGCGGGTTTCCCTGTAACTCGGATACTCCAGTTTCCCTGTAACTGAGATACTTGCGTTTCCCTGTAACTCGGATACCCGGGTTTCCCTGTAACTCGGATACTCGGGTTTCCCTGTAACTGAGATACTGGGGTTTCCCTGTAAGTCGGATACACCGGTTTCCCTGTAACTGATATACACCGGTTTCCCTGCAACTGGGATACTCGGGATTCCCTGTAACTGAGATACTCGGGTTTCCCTGTAACTCGGAATATGGGGTTTCCCTGTAACTGGGATACTCGGTTTCCCTATAACTGAGATACTCGGGTTTCCCTGTAAGTCGGATACTCGGGTTTCTCTGTAACTCGGATACTCGGTTTCCCTGTAACTCAGATAATCGGGTTTACCTGTAACTGAGATACTGCGGTTTCCGTGTAACTGAGATACTCAGGTTTCCCTGTAACTCGGATACTCCGGATTCCCTGTAACTCGGATACTCCGGTTTCCCTGTAACTGGGATGCTCGGGTTTCCCTGTAACTGAGATACTCGGGTTTCCCTGTAACTCGGACACTCGGGTTTCCCTGTAACTGAGATACTAGGGTTTCCCTGTAACTCAGATACTCCGCTTTCCCTGTAACTGAGATACTCCAGTCTCCCTGAAACTTGGATACTCTGGTTTCGTTGTAACTGAGATACTCGGATTTCCCTGTAACTCGGATACACTGGTTTCCCTGTAACTCAGATATTCGGGTTTCCCTGTAACCCGGATATTCGGGTTACCCTGTAACTCGAGTACTCCGGTTTCCCTGTAACTGAGTTACTCGCGTTTCCCTGTAACTGAGATAATCGGGTTTCCCTATAACTGGGATACTCGGAATTCCCTGTAACTGAGATACTCTGGTTTCCCTGTAACTCGGATACTCTCGTTTCCTTGTAACTGAGATACTCGGATTTCCCTGTAACTCGGATATACTGGTTTCCCTGTAACTCAGATATTCGGGTTACCCTGTAACTCGAGTACTCCGGTTTCCCTGTAATTGAGGTACGCGGGTTTTCCTTTTAATCGGATAATCCGGTTTCCCTGTAACTCAGATACACCGCTTTCCCTGCAACTGAGATACTCAGGTTTCCTTGTAACTCGGATTCTCGGGTTTCCCTAGAACTCAGATACTCCGTTTCCCTGTAACTGAGATACTCGGGTTTCCCTGTAACTGAGATACTGTGGTTTCCCTGTAACTGAGATACCCAGGTTTCCCTGTTACTCGGATACTCGGTTTTCCCTGTAACTGAGATATACCGGTTTCCCTGTAACTGAGATACTCTTGTTTTCCTGTAACTAGGATACTCGGATTTCCCTGTAACTGAGATACTCCGGTTTCCCAGTAATTCGGATACTCGGGATTCCCTGTAACTCGGATACTCCGGTTTCCCTGTAACTGGGACACTCGGGTTTCCCTGTAACAGAGATACTGGGGTTTCCCTGTAAGTCGGATACTCCGGTTTCCCTGTAACTGATATACGCCGGTTTCATGCAACTGAGATACTCGTGTTTCCCTGTAACTGATATACACCGGTTTCCCTGTAACTCGGATACTCGGGTTTCCCTGAAACTTAGATACTCGGGTTTCCCTGTAACTCAGATACTCTGGTTTCCCTGCAACTCGGATACTCTGGTTTCCCTGTAACTGGGATACTAGGGTTTCCCTGTAACTGAGATACTCGGGTTTCCCTGTAACTGAGATACTCGTGTTTCCCTGTAACTCGGATACTCAGGTTTCCCTGTAACTGAGAAACTCGGGTTTCCCTGTAAGTCAGAAACTCCGGTTTCCCTGTGACTGAGATACTCGGGTTTCCCTGTAACTCGGATACTCCGGTTTCCCTGTAACTGAGATACTCTGGTTTCCCTGTAACTGAGATACTCGTGTTTCCCTGTAACTTGGATACTCGGGTTTCCCTGTAACTGAGATACTCCGGTTTCCCTGTAACTGAGATACTAGTGTTTCCCTGTAACTCGGATACTCGGGTTTCCTTGTAACAGAGATACTCTGGTTTCCCTGTAACTGAGATACTCGGGTTTCCCTGTTACTCGGATACTCGGGTTTTCCTGTAACTGAGATACTCTAGTATCCCTGTAACTGAGATACACCGATTTCCCTGTAACTCGGATACTCGGGTTTCTCTGTAACTGAGATATTCCGGTTTCCCTGTAACTCGGGTACTCCGTTTCCCTGTAACTGAGATACACTGGTTTCCCTGTATCAGAGAATCGCGGGTTTCCCTGTAACTCGGATACTCCAGTTTCCCTGTAACTGAGATACTTGCGTTTCCCTGTAACTCGGATACCCGGGTTTCCCTGTAACTCGGATACTCGGGTTTCTCTGTAACTGAGATACTGGGGTTTCCCTGTAAGTCGGATACTCCGGTTTCCCTGTAACTGATATACACCGGTTTCCCTGCAACTGGGATACTCGGGTTTCCCTGTAACTCGGAATATGGGGTTTGCCTGTAACTGGGATACTCGGTTTCCCTATAACTGAGATACTAGGGTTTCCCTGTAAGTCGGATACTCGGGTTTCTCTGTAACTCGGATACTCGGTTTCCCTGTAACTCAGATTATCGGGTTTACCTGTAACTGAGATACTGCGGTTTCCGTGTAACTGAGATACTCAGGTTTCCCTGTAACTCGGATACTCCGGTTTCCCTGTAACTCGGATACTCCGGTTTCCCTGTAACTGGGATGCTCGGGTTTCCCTGTAACTGAGATACTCGGGTTTCCCTGTAACTCGGACACTCGGGTTTCCCTGTAACTGAGATACTAGGGTTTCCCTGTAAGTCAGATACTCCGCTTTCCCTGTAACTGAGATACTCCAGTCTCCCTGAAACTTGGATACTCTGGTTTCGTTGTAACTGAGATACTCAGATTTCCCTGTAACTCGGATACACTGGTTTCCCTGTAACTCAGATATTCGGGTTTCCCTGTAACCCGGATATTCGGGTTACCCTGTAACTCGAGTACTCCGGTTTCCCTGTAACTGAGTTACTCGCGTTTCCCTGTAACTGAGATAATCGGGTTTCCCTATAACTGGGATACTCGGAATTCCCTGTAACTGAGATACTCTGGTTTCCCTGTAACTCGGATACTCTCGTTTCCTTGTAACTGAGATACTCGGATTTCCCTGTAACTCGGATATACTGGTTTCCCTGTAACTCAGATATTCGGGTTACCCTGTAACTCGAGTACTCCGGTTTCCCTGTAATTGAGGTACGCGGGTTTTCCTTTTAATCGGATAATCCGGTTTCCCTGTAACTCAGATACACCGCTTTCCCTGCAACTGAGATACTCAGGTTTCCTTGTAACTCGGATTCTCGGGTTTCCCTAGAACTCAGATACTCCGTTTCCCTGTAACTGAGATACTCGGGTTTCCCTGTAACTGAGATAATGTGGTTTCCCTGTAACTGAGATACCCAGGTTTCCCTGTTACTCGGATACTCGGTTTTCCCTGTAACTGAGATATACCGGTTTCCCTGTAACTGAGATACTCTTGTTTTCCTGTAACTAGGATACTCGGGTTTCCCTGTAACTGAGATACTCCGGTTTCCCAGTAATTCGGATACTCGGGATTCCCTGTAACTCGGATACTCCGGTTTCCCTGTAACTGGGACACTCGGGTTTCCCTGTAACAGAGATACTGGGGTTTCCCTGTAAGTCGGATACTCCGGTTTCCCTGTAACTGATATACACCGGTTTCCATGCAACTGAGATACTCGTGTTTCCCTGTAACTGATATACACCGGTTTCCCTGTAACTCGGATACTCGGGTTTCCCTGAAACTTAGATACTCGGGTTTCCCTGTAGCTCAGATACTCTGGTTTCCCTGCAACTCGGATACTCTGGTTTCCCTGTAACTGGGATACTAGGGTTTCCCTGTAACTGAGATACTCGGGTTTCCCTGTAACTGAGATACTCGTGTTTCCCTGTAACTCGGACACTCGGGTTTCCCTGTAACTGAGATACTTGCGTTTCCCTGTAACTCGGATACCCGGGTTTCCCTGTAACTCGGATACTCGGGTTTCCCTGTAACTGAGATACTGGGGTTTCCCTGTAAGTCGGATACTCCGGTTTCCCTGTAACTGATATACACCGGTTTCCCTGCAACTGGGATACTCGGGATTCCCTGTAACTGAGATACTCGGGTTTCCCTGTAACTCGGAATATGGGGTTTCCCTGTAACTGGGATACTCGGTTTCCCTATAACTGAGATACTAGGGTTTCCCTGTAAGTCGGATACTCGGGTTTCTCTGTAACTCGGATACTCGGTTTCCCTGTAACTCAGATAATCGGGTTTACCTGTAACTGAGATACTGCGGTTTCCGTGTAACTGAGATACTCAGGTTTCCCTGTAACTCGGATACTCCGGTTTCCCTGTAACTCGGATACTCCGGTTTCCCTGTAACTGGGATGCTCGGGTTTCCCTGTAACTGAGATACTCGGGTTTCCCTGTAACTCGGACACTCGGGTTTCCCTGTAACTGAGATACTAGGGTTTCCCTGTAAGTCAGATACTCCGCTTTCCCTGTAACTGAGATACTCCAGTCTCCCTGAAACTTGGATACTCTGGTTTCGTTGTAACTGAGATACTCGGATTTCCCTGTAACTCGGATACACTGGTTTCCCTGTAACTCAGATATTCGGGTTTCCCTGTAACCCGGATATTCGGGTTACCCTGTAACTCGAGTACTCCGGTTTCCCTGTAACTGAGTTACTCGCGTTTCCCTGTAACTGAGATAATTGGGTTTCCCTATAACTGGGATACTCGGAATTCCCTGTAACTGAGATACTCTGGTTTCCCTGTAACTCGGATACTCTCGTTTCCTTGTAACTGAGATACTCGGATTTCCCTGTAACTCGGATATACTGGTTTCCCTGTAACTCAGATATTCGGGTTACCCTGTAACTCGAGTACTCCGGTTTCCCTGTAATTGAGGTACGCGGGTTTTCCTTTTAATCGGATAATCCGGTTTCCCTGTAACTCAGATACACCGCTTTCCCTGCAACTGAGATACTCAGGTTTCCTTGTAACTCGGATTCTCGGGTTTCCCTAGAACTCAGATACTCCGTTTCCCTGTAACTGAGATACTCGGGTTTCCCTGTAACTGAGATAATGTGGTTTCCCTGTAACTGAGATACCCAGGTTTCCCTGTTACTCGGATACTCGGTTTTCCCTGTAACTGAGATATACTGGTTTCCCTGTAACTGAGATACTCTTGTTTTCCTGTAACTAGGATACTCGGGTTTCCCTGTAACTGAGATACTCCGGTTTCCCAGTAATTCGGATACTC